>NC_042964.1:12493144-12688010 GCF_901001165.1 Salmo trutta
ACACTACAGAGTAAACACTACTGTACAGAGTAAACACTACAGAGTAAACACTACAGAGTAGACACTACTGTACAGAATCGACACTACTGTACAGAGTAGACACTACAGAGTAAACACTACAGTACAGAATCGACACTACAGAGTAGACACTACTGTACAGAGTAGACACTACTGTACAAAGTAGACACCACAGTACAGAGTAGACACTACAGAGTAGACACTACAGTACAGAGTAGACACTACAGTACAGAGTAGACACTACAGAGTAGACACTACTGTACAGAGTAGACACCACAGTACAGAGTAGACACTACTGTACAAAGTAGACACTACAGTACAGAGTAGACACTACAAAGTAAACACTACAGTACAGAGTAAACACTACAGTACAGAGTAGACACTACAGAGTAGACACTACAGTACAGAGTAGACATTACAGTACAGAGTAGACACTACAGAGTAAACACTACAGTACAGAGTAAACACTACAGTACAGAGTAGACACTACAGAGTAGACACTACAGTACAGAGTAGACATTACAGTACAGAGTAGACACTACAGAGTAAACACTACAGTACAGAGTAAACACTACAGTACAGAGTAAACACTACAGTACAGAGTAGACACTACAGAGTAGACACTACAGTACAGAGTAGACATTACAGTACAGAGTACACACTACAGAGTAAACACTACTGTACAGAGTAAACACTACAGAGTAGACACTACAGATTAGACACTACAGCGTACACACTACTGTACAGCGTACACACTACAGAGTAGACACTACTGTACAGAGTAGACACTACAGAGTAAACACTACAGTACAGAGTAGACACTACAGTACAGAGTAGACTACAGTACAGAGTAGACACTACAGAGTAGACACTACTGTACAGAGTAGACACTACTGTACAGAGTAGACACTACTGTACACAATGGCGTGCATTCGGCTTTCAGCAGCTTTCGAACAGACAGGCAGACAGACAGCCCGCCCCAACCACACAAACTAACAAACAGTGCTCAGTCACGACTCTGGCTCTGGTCAGACGCCTCTGCAGTAGGTCTTTCACAGAGCAGAGCGGGCTGGGCAGCTAGACTCACTCCCCTCCCCTCCTCTCTTTTCCATGTGGGCGTGTGTGACTGAGTGGCCTGCCTTGCAGCCACAGCTTTAACCTCTTGATCAGTGACTGAACGCTGGTCAGCTCTGTCTGTGTAGAGTAAAGCCTGGCCAAAGCTGATTCTTTGACAGTATTGACTGGTAAATGTGATAAATTCAGGTAGCTTAAACTGTGTGGATCAAACTGTTCTGAAGGGTCAATCTTCCACAATGCAGACTATTTATTTATTTTTATTTAACCTTTATTTAACTAGCCAAGTCAGTTAAGAACAAATTCTTATTTACAATGACGGCCTACCCCGGCCAAACTGGGCCAATTGTGCGCCGCCCTATGGGACTCCCAATCACGGCCGGATGTGATGCAGCAAACCTTTTATGAAATGACAGAAAACAAACAAAAAATGGTGTTGAGTTAGTTACATTTGGGTCGTTTTGTCTAGACCTGACAGCCCTTTTTAAATGAACATAACAAAATACAATCTCGTCCAATGAAGATATGGTAATAACATTATGAACTGTAAGTACCGCCTATACAAATGTGCATAGTCAAGCATGTGGAGTGTAGACCTCAACACATCTATACATGGGGGGGGGGTAATTTTCAGCCAGGCGGTCTATAATTAACATGAGTGAATGCGTGTAAATAAAACAAGAGGTCCTGACTCACTAGGTGGAGTGTCTAGCTGAAGTCACTAGTCTTGTCCAGGGGTTCCCCAAACTTTCTCACTCAGGGCCCACTTACCAGCATTGGGGAACATCCCACTGGTCTAGTCCACCTACCAGGAACAGTATGAAAACAGAAAATGTTCTTCCTGGGCTGTAGTTTCACTGCAGAATTCCATAAGTTAGCCAGCTAGCATTGGTAAACACTCATGTAGCTAGAACTCTTTGTTTTGTGGTTAATGAAGAAAGCTTCTAAAGTTGAATAAGGGTTATTGAGACTATTGAGTCACGTTGCCATGACTACTTTAATACCTCTTTGTATGACCAGGAAATGTGAATAATTGCTGTGTCAATACTATCAATTGCTTTCTATCAAAAAAACTAACAAAAGAATTGAGGATTCAAATTTATATGGATATTGTGTAATATATCTGACTCAATCGAAACTCATCCGGTACATACTAATGCATTTCCTAAATTACTATGGTATACAGACAACCAAGTCCTAGCAGAGGAATATTCCCCTTCGTCTAAGGACCTTCGAAGGGCTCTTATTTCATAATGGAAATGCGAATGTGACCTCGGGTGAAATAAAACACATACACTAGTAAAACATCCCAGCTAGAGCCTAAGGGCCTGGCACTGCCTCAGAAACCGCTGGCAACCCCAGGACCGTGTAGAGCGTGACGCCATCTAGGAATGCTCTGGTGCCAAAACCAGGCCTTAACGACGCGCCAAACACTACCCTCTCCTTTACCTCCTCCAGGTGGGAAGCACACTAAACAAGGAACCTCACATCTGGCCCTCTTTCTCCCATGAATTTAAAGGAAGTGAAACAAATAAAATGTTGAAATGTTGCTTCAATGCTAACACTTTCCCTCCCTACAGTCGGAAGAAACCAGTAAGGGGTCTCCTTACATAATCCTCTAGGGGGTTTTCGATCTCTTCAGGTCCTAGGGCCTTACTAGCAGACATTTTTGTCTCAGCCCAACACTTTTCCAACCTGCTTCACACTACTTGCTTCCCACTACCTGCTTCACACTACTTGAGGGCTTGAGGATTGATATATGGCAAGAGTATGAGAGGTTGTATACTCCCTTCTGTGTTTAACATTCCACAGCCGTGGTGACATGGTTCTGGAAGCCTGGAACATTGCTCTCTGACGTCGAGCTTTCCCTTTCTCCGCTAATCCTCTGTTTACAGGCATGGTACAACTGTCTTTTCACATGCCCCTCGCATTATATACTAATGGGAATGGAGGCCTTTCAGAGCAGACCCGTGTGTGTGCGTATTAGTACAGTGTGTGCGTATGAGTGAGCGAGTTAGTGTATGTGTGTGAGAGGCGCTGAAGCATGCCGCCTACGCTGCAGGAACTCGTCCCATCCGTCAGGGGCTGCGGCCCAGGTAGAAAGAAAGCACCGTCTAGCGTAGTGGTATGTTGTCAGCACATAACCCATTTCAGAAACAGTGAGTATTGCTAACACTGCAGCGTTAAGAGTTAGCCTAGAGGTAGACCTTGGCTTGCAGCACCAGATGGACTGGAATCCCCCATTCCGCTTGCAACCAAAATAGTATTGTTTGAGTTTTTTGGTCTGTGGGTACTCTTGCTGCCAAAGCAAACTGACATGATGCCAACTGACGAGTCATGTTCTACTAGGCCTCAGGGCATATTAGATGTTCCCTGAAAATGAAAAAAAGGAGGCGTGTCTTATGTGTTGAGAGGGAAGTCCATAGAACACTTCAGATACCTCAGCTGGTATTGTGCCATGCATTCTCAGGGCTTGCTCACTCAAGCTCATCTCTGGGGGGAAGGGGTGAAACCCTCCCGTCCGCATGTTAACACATAACACCAACACAAATTAGCACACAACATTAGGTGGCATTGAAGAGGCTTGTTGTGTGCATACCGTGTGCATACCGTCCAGTGTGTACACGCTGAGGTACAGTCTGAGATAGTCTGAGTCATCCAGATAAGGCAGAGGGGATGCAACCTTGACGTTTTCATGTGGACTCGCACAGATATTTACAGTATGTGTGTTTGTGAGAGAGAGAGAGTGTGTATTAATCTGCCAGCCTTAATATTGCATATAGATTGTGGATTCTATCAATGTAATTGTCTAAAACATTGTAAATCATTTGTAAATATACAGTACCAGTCAAATGTTTGGACACACCTACTCATTCAAGGGTTTTTCTTTAGTTTCTACATTGTTGAATAATAGTGAAGACCTCAAAAATATGAAATAACACATATGGAATCATGAAGTAACCAAAAAGTGTTAAACAAATCAAAATATATTTGAGATTCTTCAAAGTAGCCACCCTTTGCCATGATGACAGCTTTGCTCACTCTTGGCATTCTCTCAACCAGCTTCATGAGGTAGTCACCTGGAAATCATTTCAATTAACAGGTGTGCCTTGTTAAAAGTTCATTTGTGGAATTTCTTTCCTTAATGTGTTTGAGCCAATCAGTTGTGTTATGACATGGTAGGGGTGGTATACAGAAGATAGCCCTATTTGGTAAAAGACCAAGTCTGTATTATGGCAAGAACAGCTCAAATAAGCAAAGAGAAACAACAGTCCATCATTACTTTAAGACATGAAGGTCAGTCAATCTGGAAAATGTCAAGAACTTTGAAAGTTTCTTCAAGTGCAGTCGCAAAAACTATCAAGCACTATGATAAAACTAGCTCTCACGAGGACCACCACAGGAAAGGAAGACCCAGAGTTACCTCTGCTGCAGAGGATAAGCTCATTAGAGTTACCAGCCTCAGAAATTGCAAACCAAATAAATGCTTCACAGAGATTAACAGACATCTCAACATCAACTTTTGAGAGGAGACTTCATGGTCTTCATGGTCGAATTTCTGCAAAGAAACCACTACTAAGGACACCAATAAGTAGAAGAGACTTGCTTGGGCCAAGAAACCCAAGCAAACCGGTGGAAATCTGTACTTTGGTCTGATGAGTCCAAATTTGAGATTTTTGGTTCCAACTGCGGTGTCTTTGTGAGATGCAGAGTAGGTGAAAGGATGATCTCCACATCTGTGGTTCCCACCGTGAAGCACGAAGGAGGAGGTGTGATGGTGTGGGGATGCTTTGCTGGTGACACTGTCAGTAATTTATTTAGAATTCAAAGCACACAACCAGCATGGCTACCACAGCATTCTGCAGCGATACGCTGCACATCTGGTTTGCGCTTAGTGGGACTAAGTGCCCACTAAGCGCCCCAACACACCTCCAGGCTGTGTAAGGGCTATTTGACCAAGAAGGCGAGTGATGGAGTCCTGCGTCAGTTGACCTGGCCTCCACAATCACCCGACCTCAATCCAATTGAGATGGTTTGGGATAAGTTGGACTGCAGAGTGAAGGAAAAGAAGCAAACAAGTGCTCAGCATATGTGGGAACTCCTTCAAGACTGTTGGAAAAGAGAATGCCAAGAGTGTGCGACGCTGTCGTCAAGGCAAAGGGTGGCTACTTTGAAGAATCTCAAATATAAAATATAATTTAAATTTTTTTGTATCACTTTGGTTACTACATGCCATATGTATTATTTCATAGTTTTGCTGTCTTCACTATTATTCTACAATGTAGAAAATGGTAAAATAAAGTAAAACTCTGGAATGAGTAGGTGTGTCCAAATTTGACTGGTACTGTATATATTATTTTTAATATATATTTTTATATATCTTTTCCTTCTTTAAAATTTCCCCTAACCCTACCACCCCTCCCCTAATTTGAGTAAACTAATGGACAACAATACTTAGGCTTCTACTTCCAGTTTATACATACTATATACATTTTATGGACAGTATATTTTACATTAGTTATATTTTGTTTGTTTTTTAGTCCCAGCCTTCAGCTACCCTCCCATCGATCTCTGAAGACCATCCAGTTTTGATTTCTAGCTGCCATATAGGTTTTCCATTGTGATGTTTCACAGAAGTTCTGAACCTTTCTATTCTCATAGTTTCTACAGATTGGAAATGAAAAGAAAATGTTTTGCTAAGAGTATTATTATATTATTGATTGATTGGCTATGACTTTTCAAATCACCCAGCAGTGCTATTTGCAGAGTTAGGTCCAAGTAAATGTTGCAATTGTTCATCCATTCCTGAACCTGTGACCAAAAACAAGCTACACATGGGCCGTACCAAAACAAGTGATCTAATGATTTTGTTTCTTCCCATCAAATCAGCAGAGCTGGGATGGTTGTATCCCCCATATGTGACCGACAGGCTCGATTTGGTCATATGTAGCAAAATTTGAAATTGTGTTTTTATATTGGATAAACCTAGGGGCTCATAGCTGGACTATGGTATATCATACACTATAATTGAGGAACAATGGGAAAGTAATTATGCTTTGAAAGTTGATAAACTTGTAACCCCACTTTTGCAAAAATGGCTCTTGAATGTTTTGGTACCTACTGGAGAGCTCTCCGTTGTCTAAACCCATTCAGTATCATTCACACCCTCTTAAGCCTTAACCCCACCAATCTCGATAAGGATTCACATGCGAGGCCATGTGCTAAACAAACAGAGTGAGTACGGTTGTGTACTAAACAACCAAAGATTTTAAGACTAAAGGCTGGTTTATACTATGTCTATTGACATGTCTGTAGACAGTTGTCGCAGTGACATCATTCTTCAAATATAAAATGTGTCTTTGTCGTTATGAAAAAGTATAAATACAAAACGACAGGCTGCATGACATCAGCAGCCTGATGGTCCAAAATAGCATAACTGGTGTATTTTAACACCAATAAAACCATCCGTTTAAAAATGTATTTAGTATTTGTCAATCTATTAAACCAGGTAACTAAAACCAACTTTCTAAACAATGTTTTGGTTCATTTCTAGCTTGTTAGCTAGCTAATCAGTTCAAATAATGACCCTATCATATAGCTGATAAGGTCTTAACTTTTAGACAATTTTTATTAATTATTACAGCAAAATAAACTCACAACAAGGTCATTATTTACAAGTTAGTAGCTTACAGAAAATAGCTTACGGTTGAGAGTGTGATGAAATGAAAGCAGGGCATTCTACCGGAGAATTTTACAACTTGGAGACTGTCTCGTTGGCCTAACGTTATATCCTAATTTGACTTCGGTTCAGGTCATGTTGTTCTTCACATTAGCGGCTCTGGTAAACACACACTATATCAAATAATGCACAGGATACAGAAGGTGCAAACGGTACAGTGAAATGTTTACTTGCATAGTGGAGTTTTTTGCTTAGACATGTAGCTGAACAATGAACCATAATCCCAACTCATAACGTTACTACCCTGCATGAATCTGCAGGTAGCTAAAGCTAACCAACTAGCTAGGTTCAATGTTACCAAGCTAACATTAGGCTATAAGGTACGAATAATATTACTACACAGATCATACACGTAACATTAGCTAGCGAGCCAGCCACGTTCGCCAGCTAGCTAACAGTACACTTTACCTTGCAATGAAAATGACTTTATGACCAAATTAGAAACGTATAATATCTGAAAATGTAGCTAGCTAGACTCTCTTACCCGTATACATGGATGAACGCTTCTCCCTCTCTGTCACGGATGCCATGGTTGCCCTTAGTTTGAAGATGTAATCCGGAGACAGTTGTTTTATACAACAGCCTTCTATGTGTTCTCTTTTCGACTCCCTCTGCATATTTGCAATCAAACGCCAGAATTTTCTCTCCTTAGCTATCATACTCTGCTTCCACCGGGCATTCCACTGATTTCAAAACTCGGTCCTCCAGAAAGTGGAGAGCATTAGCAACACTTTTGCAGTTATTCGTGATATCCTTCCAAAAAAGCTGCGTTAGAAAGGATTACCTACACATACTGAGCAGCTCATGTTATAGACAGAAACAAACTCCTCTCTCAGCATGTCCCGCCCATCCATTATCAATCATGGCTAGTGGGAAAGTTCCTGTTTTTTTCCGTGGCTAAACCAACTAGGCTCGTAATTTAACAATTTTATTTGTATTTACAGATGGCATACAAGTTTGTTATTAAGGCACATGAAAGTTTGCATGTTCCAGAAGGCATTTCTACCAAAAACGCATTTTGATAAAAAAATTAATGTTTACGTTCAAATGCCTCTCCTGTAAAGTAGTGACGCGCGACCTATGCCTAGTTTCCTGAAATGATTCACATATATATATATATATATATATATCACATTCTATTGGTTGTAAGAATTTTGTATCATCATTTTTATTTAAAAACTGTGCCTTGAATCTGGAGTCATTTTATGTATCAGTTAATTTTTGTATTTTATGTAACTAGATAAGTCAGTTAAGAACAAATTCTTATTTACAATGATGGCCTACCAAAAGGCCTCCTGCAGGGACGGGGGCCTGGGATTAAAAATAAAAAATAATTAAATAAAAATATAGGGCAAAACACATCACACATCACGACAAGAGACAACACAATGCATAAAGAGAAACCTAAGACAACATGATGTCCAGGCTGCAACACATGACATCACAGCATGGTAGCAACACAACATGGCAGCAGCACAACATGGTAGCAGCACAAAACAGGGTACAAACATTATTGGGCACAGACAACAGCACAAAGGGCAAGAATGTAGAGTCAACAATACATCAAGCAAAGTAGCCACAACTGTCAGTAAGGGTGTCCATGATTGAGTCTTTGAATGAAGAGATAAAACTGTCCAGTTTGTAGTTGCAGCTCGTTCCAGTCGCTAGCTGCTGCAAAGTGAAAAGACGAGCGACCCAGGGATGTGTGTGCTTTGGGGACCTTTAACAGAATGTGACTGGCAGAACGGGTGCTGTATGTGGAGGATGAGGGCTGCAGTAGATATCTCAGATAGGGGGGAGTGAGGCATAAGAGGATTTTATAAATAAGCATCAACCAGTGGGTCTTGTGACGGGTATACAGAGATGACCAGTTTACAGAGGAGTGTACAGTGCAGTGATGTGTCCTATAAGGAGCATTGGTGGCAAATCTGATGGCCGAATGGCAAAGAACATCTAGCCGCTCAAGAGCATAAACTATAAACTATGTGCCATGGAATCGGTACATTGAAAGTCTTATAGCTTCATATATATATATCCACTAGTTCCAATATAGCCATAATATTTGTAATTTCCTTAAGTGCATGAGGATGAATTCCTTTACGGTCCATTGAGGTACTTAAACCCGTATTATAATCTCCCACCATAAAAATGGAGTCATGTATTGCCTGTAAACTCGATAAATTATTATATATATTTTCAAATAAGCGTGGATCATCATTATTTGGACCATATAGAATAATGTGCCAAATCTGTTTATCTGTTCATTAAAAGGATCGACCTTCCTTGCAGATCTGTTTGAACAGTTTGCACATTCGGATTAAAATGATTGTTAATTAAAATCACTCCTTTTGAGTTTCTTTGTCCATGGGAGAAATATATTTCACCCACCCTCCAGTCCTTTTCCCATACAACTTAATCTAAAGGTATAGAATGAATTTTCTAATACAATAGATGTTATTTCCTTCTCTTTAAGCCAGGTAAAGACCCGAAGCCACTCCTGCATTGTCTTGGCTGTGTGCTTAGGGTCATTGTCCAGTCAGATCCTGAGCGCTCTGGAGTAGATTTTCATCAAGGATGTCTCTGTACTTTGCTACGTTCATCTTTCCCTCAATTCTGACTAGTCTCCTATTCCCTGCCGCGGAAAAACATCCCCACAGCATGATGCTGCCACCACCATGCTTCACCGTGGGGATGGTGCCAGGTTTCCTCCAGATTTGACGCTTGGAATTCAGGCCAAAGTGTTCAATCTTGGTTTCATCAGACCAGAGAACCTTGTTTCTCATGGTCTGAGTCCTTTAGGCAAACTCCAAGCGGGCTGTTATATGCCTTTTACTGAGGACTGGCTTCTGTCTGGCCCCTCTACCGTAAAGGCCTGATTGGTGGAGCGCTGCAGAGATGGTTGTCCGTCTGGAAGGTTCTCCCATCTCCACAGAGGAACTCTGTCAGAGTGACCATCAGGTTCTTGGTCACCTTCCTGACCAAGGCCCTTCTCCCCCGACTGCTCAGTTTGACCGGGTGGCCAGCTCTAGGAAGTATCTTGGTGGTTCCAAACTTCCATTTAAGGATGATGGGTGCCACTGTGTTCTTGGGTACCTTCAATGCTGCAGAAATGTTTGGTACCCTTCCCCAGATCTGTGCCTCTACAAAATCCTGTCTCGGAGCTCTAAAGAAAATTCCTTCACCCACATGGCTTGGTTTTTGCTCTGACATGCACTGCCAACGGTGGGACCTTATATAGACAAGTGTGTGCCTTTCCAAATCATGTCAAATCAATTGAATTTACCACAGGTAGACTCCAATCAAGTTGTAGAAACATCTCAAGGATGATCAATGGAAACAAGATGCACCTTAGCTCAATTTTGAGTCTCATACCAAAGGGTCTGAATACTTATGTAAATACATTATTTCTGTTTTAAATGTTTAACACATTTGCATAATGTTGTAAAGGACAGTTTGTGCAAAATAGTTCTGTGAAAAAACAGTGTGGCCAGCTCAAACGCTGACTGTTAATCGAAACTGGACATTCTACATAAGTGTTCTAATCACACAGGTTTGAGCGTACGCTACATGGACCACTGTAGAATGATCACACCTGTGTGTTGGTACGTGTCAAAGGGTTAAAGCCGGCAAGTCTTTTGCCCAGGCTTTTAACCATTAGGGGGGCTTGCTTGAAACCCTCCCGGCTCCAATAAGGCTTCCGTCCATTGGGTTAGCCTCTGACCTCCCACCTGCGTGTGCGTGCCCGCTGTGTAGTTACACTTGTGGTAGACATCCCATTGATTGCTCTAGAGGGGGATCTTATGACGTTCAACTGTCTCTGTTCCAAACGGACTGCTGCTGTTAGCCAAAGAAAGAGCGCATGACACCCTGCCAGCCACGGTAACAGGAGACATTAAAACGCACATATCAAAAGAGGACAGCAACTTTTACCACATCAAGCGTAGTGCCTACAGTACAAGGAAAGGGAGATAACTGCTCTTGGGTATGACAAGCAAGGCAAGCAAAGTGAGCATAAAAGTAGGGCTTTCACAATATCACTGATTCCGTGGAGTTTAGCGGTAGGATCGAGTTATCGATAAAAGTATAAATATCATCAGCAAGAAAAGCTCAGTGATAAATCTGTGTTTAAGAACACAGTCATGTTGTCACAGAAGACTGGTTGAGAGGTAGGAATGTCAGAGACAACTTTGCAGGACTCTATCTAGATCTACACCGCTGGAGTGTAATGTTTTAACAACAAAAAAATGTCTTAACCCCAACACCTAAATTGTTAAGTTGTATAAACTTGCATATTACAATGAATGTAAGTTGTCTTTTTAAGTTGAAACAACATGTGTATTTTGTCTCCTTGGTTCTATTTGTATTGGTGTAGCCATGTATGGCATTCCTTAATGTGGAGTTTGACTGAGTTTACTTTATCAGCTCAGGAACAAGGAAAAGTCTTGTGAGGTAAGGTGGCACCCATGACCTTCACATTATGAGGCGAACACATGGCCTGGTGCCTTCCTTCAAAATTTGAATCACCCGGCACGAGTTGCCAAGACAATCAAGACCCCCTGCCCTATGTTTTTAAGAATGACTGAATAACAGGTGGCCTCGTATAAACAAATGCATGTGATCAATTGAAATTCAAAAGCCATGGACTCGTACGGTGGGGGTGGGGGGTGGAGTATCCGTTAAACTACAAGCTTAGCTAGCGACAATCGAAAATGCTAGCTAGTTGAACAGTTTTGTTTTGGGATGCTGTTTTCAAATCTACGCTTGTTTGGCCTGAATTAGCAAGAGCACAGGCTAATGCATAGAGTCAGATTACATCCCTTGAGCAGATCTGCCTTTACACCTTTATATGGAGCTTAATCTGGCCAAATCAACCACTGTGCTGTGTTCTAAATCCAAAACAGAGACTGATTCTTCTGTAATCTTACACACCATAGGCATTCTGGCCGGGATTCTATCCACATGCCAAAGGGACACCATGAGGACTAAGGGACACACTGGTAGGCGCCTTTGACTTCTTTAGTCGTTATTTTGAGACACTCAAGTCTCGTGTAGGGCATACATCCATGATGAATTGAACAAATGTCGAGCAATAATTAAGCTTGAAATTGACTTGATTTTGACTCTGATTCAAATGACAAAGTAAAGAGAGAACAGGTTCTGTAGCCAGTTTAATGAATACAATCTGTCAGCATATACCGTCTTCCATCTCAATTTGTTCAGCAGGCTCCTCTGTCCTTCAAACCACTCAGTAAATGTTGACTCTCTCTCATGCGTTTACCCTCTCTTTTCATTGGGGTTAGACTTAAAAGAAAAACACTAAAGTGTTCCAATCAATGACTGAGGGCGGACAATGGTGTACAGCAGCCAATGACAAGTAGCGAGCAGGAAATATGTGTCATCCAAGAAGCTATGGCAACAAGCAGCTCTTCGGACCAAAACAGAGATTTTTACTTTTTACAGGTGAAACCGTGGTTCATTTCAGGAAGCAGTGCAGCTCTGTCAACAAAAACAGTCTCTGGGTCTGCAGACACTGACAAGAGAGTGAGAGAGAGCCCACATGGTTAATTCTTTGTGAGTAATAACAACACGTTCGCTTGCAAACAGGCCTGCTCCGGGCCATAACGCTGTCTTTATGCCCATGAATAGCTCACTAACTGTGGCTGGCTGCTTTGCACCCTCAAGGCTTGTAGGCCCCAAATCCACAGCTCGACGAAAATGAGCTCCGCTTGTCTGACCTTTATTTCCCATGGTGCACCATTCCCCAAATCATACTGCAAGAGAGTATAGTGCGTTGAGAAGGGCAGACATAGATCGAGCAAAAGGGTGCATGTGGGTTAGACTTTGAGAGAAAGGATTTGCAGGGCCGTAGAAATTGGAATGTATGTGTGTGTGTGTGTGTGTGTGTGTGTGTGTGTGTGTGTGTGTGTGTGTGTGTGTGCATGCGTTTGTGCGTGCATGTTTAAGAGACAGAAATATTAAAACGCAACACGTAAAGTGTTCATCCCAAGTTTCATGAGCTGAAATAAAAGATCCCAGAACTTTTCAATTTGCACAAAAAGCTTATTTCTCTAACTTTTTTGGCACAATTTTGTTTACATCCCTGTTAGTGAGCATCCTCCATCCACCTGATAGGTGTGGCATATCAAGAAGCTGATTAAACAGCATGATCATTACACAGGTGCACCTTGTGCTGAGGGACAATAAAAGGCCACTCGAAAATGTGCAGTTTTGTCACACAACACAATGTCACAATGGCATGCTGACTGCAGGAATGTCCACCAGAGCTGTTGACAGATAATTTAATGTTAATTTCTCTACCATAAGCCGCCTCCGTAATTTTTGAGAATTTGGCATTACGTCCAAGCAGCCTGCAGACCACGTGTAACCATGCCAGCCTAGGACCTCCACATCTGGCTTCTTCACCTGCGGGATGGTCTGAGACGAGCCACCCGGACAGCTGTGGGTTTGCACAAACAAAGAATTTCTGCACAAACTGTCAGAAACCATCTCATCTGCGTGCTCATCGTCCTCATCAGTGTCTTGACCTGACTGCAGTTCGAACCAACTTCAGTGGGAAGTGGCTCACCTTTGATGGGCACTGGCATGCTGGAAAAGTGTGCTCTTCACAGATGAAACCCGGTTTCAACTGTACTGGGCGGATGGCAGACTTCGTGTGAGCGAGCGGAGTGCCCCATGGTGGTGGTGGGGTTATGGTATGGGCAGGCATAAGCCACGGACAACAAACACAATTGCATTTTATAGATGGCAACTTCAATGCACAGAGAAACCGCACAAGATCCTGAGGCCCATTTTTGTGCCATTCATTCACAGCCACCACCTCATTTTTCAGCATGATAATGCACGGCCCCATGTCGCAAGGATCTGTACACAATTCCTGGAAGCTGAAAATGTCCCAGTTCTTCCATGGCCTGCATACTCACCAGACATGTCACCCATTGAGAATGTTGGGGATGTTCTGGATCGACGTGTACAACAGCTTGTTCCAGTTCCTGCCAATACCCAGCAACTTTGCACACAATTGAAGAGGAGTGGGACAACATTCCACCGGCCACAATCAACAGCCTGATCAACTCTATGCGAAGGAGATGAGTCGCACTGCATGAGGCAAATCGTGGTCACACCAGATACTGACTGGTTTTCTGATCTACGTCCCTACCTTTTTCTTAAGGTATCTGTGACCAACAGATGCATATCTGTATTCCCAGTCATGTGAAATCCATAGATTAGGGCCTAATGAATGTATTTCAATTGACTGATTTCTTTATATGAACTGTAACTCAGTAAAATCTTTGAAATTGTTGCATTTATTTTTGTTCAGTGTATTTAGTTTGTGTGAAAATAAAAGACAGTCCTTACAACAAGCTGATAATAAAAAGAGACAAGGATGGACATACTTTTCCAAAAATAATATTCATAGACGTTCTCTCACCTTGATGCTCACAAAGATTAAGGAGACAATTATGGCAGCAGAAAAATACTTCACTTCAGAACTCTTAAGATTCCACAGGTCGCTGTCTCTCGCTGATACAAGGACGTCCACAAGAGTTCCGTTCGACAAGAACTCCCAAAAGCTTTTTCCTTGGCTAGTTTCTTAACTTGAGGGGCCATGGAACGCACATAAACAAAACTCAGTGGAACTGGAAGGAAGTTGCAATTTTTCTCCACTACTACGAAACCCACTCAAACACAAACTTTCTGGCTCTCTCACAACCTGGGTTGTTTTTATTAGCCACGACACTGGAAAATGTACTGAAACAGAAAGGGAATACCAGGACTTGTCCAATAAGAAACACTAATTCAAATTTTCCGTTTCATAATGTTTTCATAAATGTGCACTGACATTTCAGTTTGGTTGGCATGGTTTCTGTCCAATCCATATACACTGAACAAAAATATAAAACGCAACATTTAAAGTGATGGTCCCATGTTTCATGAGCTGAAATAAAAGATTACAGAAATTCTCGATATGCACAAAAAGTTTATTTAGCTAAAATTAAGCACAAATGTGTTTACATCCCTGTTAGTGAGCATTTCTCCTTTGCCAAGATAATCCATCTGCCTGACAGGTGTGGCATATCAAGAAGCTGATTAAACAGCATGATCATTATGTGCTTCTACATCTGCATTGCTTGCTGTTTGGGGTTTTAGGCTGTGTTTCTGTATAGCACTTTGTGACATCTGCTGATGTAAAAAAGGGTTTATAAATACATTTGATTGATTGATTGATTGATTGACAGGTGCACCTGGTGCTGGGGAAAATAAAAGGCCACTAAAAATGTGCAGTTTTGTCACACAACACAATGCCGCAGACGTCTCAAGTTGAGGGAGCGTGCAATTAGCATGCTGACTGCAGGAATGTCCACCAGAACTGTTGCCAGAGAATTGAATGTTCATAAACCGCCTCTCCAACGTTGTTTTAAAGGACTTGGCTGTATGTCCAACCGGTCTCACAACTGCAGACCACGTGTAACCATGCCAGACCAGGACCTCCACATCCGGCTTCTTCACCTGTGGGATCGCCTAAAGGGATGCTGAGGTGTATTTCTGTTTGTAATAAAGCCCTTTTGTGGGGAAAAAACTCATTATGATTGACAGTTCATATAAGGAAACGAGTCAATTGAAATAAATTCATTAGGCCCTAATCTATGGATTTCACATGACTGGGCAAGGGCGCAGCCATGGGTGGGCATAGGCCCACCCACTGGGAAGCCACCCATGGCTGCGCCGTCATGTGAAACCCATAGATTAGGGCCTAATGAATTTATTTCAATTGACTAATTTCCTTATATGAACTGTAACTCTGTAAAATCTTTGAAATTGTTGCATGTTGCATTTATATATTACATTATCAGCTGACAATCCATGTATAATACCATTATGTTCTCTGCGGCTGCCGTTATCAGTCACAAATGGTGCTCTTCATCCCGTCTATCCCAATTATCCCATCTAGTGCTGCTGTTATCACTCTGACATAGGAATAGTAAGGATAAGGACATCTGGACATCTTTGCAAAACACTAATAATAATAATAAGCTATTTCTCAGCTGAAACCTTCAGACTGTACATTGGGAGGGGGAAAAAAATAGGCTACAACCTATTTGAAAACCATATTACAGGGGTGTCAAACTCATTCCGTGGAGGGCCTAGTGTCTGCTGGTTTTAGGTTTTTTGTTTCAATTAAGACCTAAACAACCAGGTGAGCGGAGTTCCTTACTAGTCAGTGTTCCTCGGTGTCCACATCACTATGGAATTAACATGGTCCACACATCAACACAGTCGTGAAGAGGGCACGACAGTTGTGAAGAGAGCATGAGCCCCCAGATCCTCAAAAAGTTCTACAGCTGCACCATTGAGAGCATATTGATTGGCTGCATCACCGCTTGGTATGGCAACTGCAAGGCACCCGACCGCAAGGCGCTACAGAGGGTTGGGAGCAATGTTCCCTCTAAGCTGCAAGCGCACACCTCCTCCAGGACTGCCACGCAGAAGAAATGCCAGGCCGCACAGAGACGTGAGAGATTGAACTTCAGAATTCGCCCCATTACTTTGCACTCTATAGTTCAACATTTTTTATGTGATGGAATCAGCCCCCTTTCAATGCAACAAACCAAAACAAATCTAACTTTGCAAGACTGATTCTGTGATTTTGTTGAAGGCAGAGCCGGAGCGCAACGAAGAACATTTCTATTGGGTAGCCCACGTGTGGTCTTTCAATCACCCATGAGTGAATGCGTTTTACAAATCAGAGCGCAGAGCCGCTCGTGTGCACATTTGTTTATATTTTTTGCTAGTTAGCGAGTTATTAGCCCAGTTATAGATAAATATAGGTCAGCAATGGGGAGTTACTGCTTCCTACAAGAGCACAAAACGCGTAGGCTACATCTCAAGCTGTCTTTGAAAAGCCAGTCAGGTAAAAAGCTACATTTAAGGGGCAGTGTTATATTTTGAGAAAGGCTTGAATATGCAAATAAGCTAATAGACAGAGGCATATATTGTAATAATAATTTAAAAATAATGAATTCATGTCAAGTCCTTCATAATGTAAAATTGTTTTTAAAAGTCTCATGCAATGTAGGTCTGCATTGAAAACCACATATAGGCTACTGTAGGCAATATCGTAGAAATCAAAAGATATGTCCAGGTGAAAATATTATGGGATTTGCTCCATTGGTTTCGTTGGTAGGCCTACGGTACATTATGCTGAAATAGCCACAATAGCCTATTGGCTACTGTCTAAACCTGTAAGGGTGCAGCCTGTAAACGCGTGCTGGAAGTTGCACAACATTCTCACAACAATCAAGTTTCCGCTCACAAGATCAAAGATTTGCTCAGTGCCCCCAAAAATTAGAGGGAACATTGGTGGTGAGTACGAGCTCCCTGCCATCCAGGACCTTTATACCAGGCGGTGCCAGAGGAAGGAAAAACATTTTTTCTAAAATTCCAGCCACCCATAGACTGTTCTCTCTGCTAACACACGGCAAGCTGTACCAGTGCACCAAGTCTGGAACCAACAGGACACTGAACAGCTTCTAAACCCCAAGCCATTAGACTGCTAAACAAGCTAAATAGCTAATCAAATGGCTACCTGGTGCTGCTACTGTCTATTATCTATCCTGTTGCCTAGTCACTTTAACCCTACCTATATGTACATACTGTAGCTACAGTGAGGGATAAAAGTATTTGATCCCCTGCTGATTTTGTACGTTTGCCCACTGACAAAGAAATGATCAGTCTATAATTTGAATGGTAGGTTTATTTGAACAGTGAGAGACAAAATAACAACAAAAAAATCCAGAAAAACGCATGTCAAAAATGTTATAAATTGATTTGCATTTTAATGAGGGAAATAAGTATTTGTCCCCTCCAACATATCAGATATGCCTTAATTTACTTATCCAAATGACACCTGGTGATTATCCTATTAACCACTTTTAAAGATAAACCAATTCAAATGTGTGTATGGAGAGACCCTGTAGGTCGTGCACACACACACACACACACACACACACACACACACACACACACACACACAACCCCCCACACACAGCAACCTGAAAGCAGGTGAAGGTCGGGACTCTGGGCAGGTGATTACATAAAGCTGGAGTGAAGTATGTGGCGTTACTTAAAATGTTCTGCTCTAAAAAATGACTCATCTGTCTAGCTGGGATCAGTGGCCCTGGTGGTGGACCCCCACACGTCTTAAACACGGGACACAGGCCTCTACGAAAAAGTCAACCGTCAGATACTATCGATCCAAGTCAAAGGAAAGGCCCCTGCAAGCAGGGGAGTGCTGCAGCACATGCTCCGCTATGGGGCTTTCCTTCCCAGCTGGAGTCAAATAAAATACACAACAACTGATATTCACTATTTACTTCGTATTAATATGGTCGCCATCTTGCCATGCATGATATTGAGGCGGTAGCAGCAGTTATGTAGCTATCTAGATCAGAGGAGGTTGGTGGCACCATAATTGGGGAGGACGGGCTCGTGGTAATGGCTGGAGTGGAATAGGTGGAATGGCATCAAATACGTCAAACACATGGTTTGACACCATTCCATTGGCTCCATTCCAGACATTATTATGAGCCGTCCTCCCCTCAGCAGCCTCCACTGGTCTAGATCTATAGCTCTTCCACAAACTGAATATAGTTACTCGTCTTATAAAGACAAACCTGGATATTTAGTGAAACTGAAACAGTCATCTGCCTCGTCATCAGTTCTATACAGGATTTGTTTTCAAAGCAGGTGGAAATGAGTGATGCACGTTGTATTGAAGGTGAGAAACAGCCCGTAGGGTGAACTGGGAGGATTGGCAACAGATGACTTCCCGACATTTTGCCTCCAGATATTTGGAGGGATGCTTTGTACACAATACAGGCATGATGTTGACACAGAGCTAAAATAATAACTACTCTGAGTCTGATATCATAAAAGCTGTTGGAGGATTTAAAAAAAAAAAAACAGAATGAAAAATTCTGAAAAATCGAAACTCTTATTTCCATTTTATAGACATTTGTGCGTGCATGGTAGCGTTCAACAACCTAACAGCATCATCAATATCACCGTTTGTCGTCAAGTTCAAAATCCTATGATTTTCAGGACATTCATTGTGACTCCGTCTGATGTGGGTTGTGAGTCGTCTAACATTAGAAATTCATGAGCTAATGGGATGTGGAGTACAATTGGACTTCCACGATTCTCAATTTCTCACTGAATCCATTTGGACCATGTAATCATTTTCCCATTACTGTGCTTTAACCCATTATGTTGATACATAGGACGCATCCCAAATGGCACCCTATATTCCCTACATGGTGCATTACTTTTGAACCGAGCCCTACGGTTCATGGTCAAAAGTAGTACACTATGAAGCGGATAGGATGCAATTTTGGAGTGAACAATAGGGACAGTCTCTTGAAAATGTTTAACAAAAGCACCCAAGACCTTACCAGTCACCCATACAGGTCTCAACCTTATTCTCAAAGACCTGAACCGCAGCCGTAGGCATTACTCTGAATGAATGTGGATAATGAGCTAACATATGCACGTTGATCATGGTACGCTTACATGAAGACTGTGCGATCAGTAGCGTGAGCAGGAGAGAGACATACAGAGTTCCCCAACGTCACATTGCAAGCAACTATTGAGAACAGAATTCTATATTCACTTTGGTATGAAAACAAAATCCAGACAGGCGCATATACAGAGTCAGGGCTTTCCTGTGTCATATACAGAGTCAGGGCTTTCCTGTGTCATGTCCTCTGGTCATAGTTGAATTATTCATCTCTTTACAATGTAGCATCAGTCATTATTGATTATAGAACAATGTCCGATTTGTTTTTAATTGAGATGTTATGAAGAGAATAGATATGTATATGTGGTTGCTGATATTGTTATTGGCAAATCATTTCACCTGCATATCAACATTTAGACTCCATTTATGATCCTAATCTGAATGCATAGGCTGAGGTTGTACGATCAGTCTATTGTTATAACACTGTTTCGGAGCTAGTTAACACAGCCACAAAGTCATAAACCCTGCCTATTTCTACAATTGATCTTCTTAAAATCTGATTTGAAACAAAACCTTAACCACACTGCTAACCTTATGCCTAAGGCTTAGGGGGGTATGCACTTTTACGATATAGCCAATTTGGATTATTATCTAGTGGTTACCATGGAACCATGTGGTCACAGAAGAATAAAGTTATTTTCTTGTTTTAGAGCACACCTATAGGCCTACTAGTAGAATATTGTGAGCATCAAGTTTAGTAGAATGCAGTTTGAGTACATACCAGCTACTAACACAAAAAACAGGAAAACTGTTCTTAAAGGATTCCTGTGTAAAGGACCATGAGGTAGAATACATAGTCCTTCACTGAGTAACTACAGAGAGCTGGTGTGTCAAATAAATGCAATGACATACCAAACATATGCTGTCATTGCAAAAGGCTACGGGAGTATCTTTGATGGCTAAAATGTCAACATGTGCAACTGAGATGTCATATGTCAAGGGATGAGTGTCCAACAGTCGCCTTTATAGTACAATGAAGATTCTGATGCACTATTTACACCATGTGTGTAGAGTATAAAGACGAACCTAACTCCATTTTTAAATCAATAGTGATTTAATGTATAATAAAATAAAGGAAATTAGTCCTGATAGTCCAAGCCCCCCATGAGATTTCTAGCCCCCTTTGGCTACAGCGCCATGGGGGCAGACATCAAACATGCGGGCTAGACAAGAACAGACATGTTTATTACTAGAATAAAACACACCGCGTCACACTATTATGTATGTGTCCCTAATGAAACCAAAATATGGGGACAAGTCTAACTTTAACCATGGCGTAATAGTTCTGCAATAGCCTACATGCTTCGTACATGTGCGTTTATTTTGCAAAAGTGAATACAGAAGAATTGTGTGGGGCTACAAAATAAATGTATTTTATGGCAATACAATAATATCTATATATTTTGAAACATTGTATGTGCAGATGATAAACAACAGGACCACATCCAACAAGCACGTCGCGAGACATGGACATTGATTCAAACCTTGAATGCCTACAACTATTGGAATAACACCCTTACTTCCTACTTTTGCTGATTAGCTAGCCGGTGCCATATCTCACGGCTAACACCCTTTTTCTCCATAACCAGCTTTCCAATTGAGCAGACCATTAGGGCGCAATACGACTAGGATTGCAATGTGTTGAGGGAGACACATTCGTCTATGGCAGCAGTGTCACTTCATTACCCCCCCCCCCCTAAAAAAGCAACACAAGAACAGTTTATGATCAAACGTAATTAATTTGACACTTACATTTTACTACCCTGTCCGTCGTAGATAACTTCGGATCATCATTCGGCTTGTTTTCGGACATTTCCAGGGTGTTAACGTTATATATTCAAATATATTTGAACTGTGCCTGAAAAAGAGCCGATGCTGTCCTTGCCCAACAACTGAACTCTATCCAAATGGGAGATCTCAGTGATCTCACTTGCTCCTATCACTCGCCAAAGATACTTGCAACAAGGTTACAAATTTCACCACCCCTAAACTGTAGGTCCGTGTGATTTCTGTATCAAGTTCTTTCTCCCAGCGCTGTGCGCGCGCAACCTAGCCTGCAGTTGGTAAGATACGCCCCCTCGTATATTTGCTCTTCTATTGGTGCCAGAGACCTATTCCCCTTCACGGGCACTTTTAAAGCTTAGATGACATTCGTAAGTATCAACAATATGAATATTAGGCTATACTTGCAGTGCTGTGTGTTGCAACAAATCAGTTCCCTCTCCTGTATCTTGCAACATTGCAACATCAATCGTGTGTGTGTGAAGCGTTGGCCTGCAACTCCATGGTTGTGCGCTGGATCCTGCCATTTCTGCTTCTTCAAAGACAGCATCTAAACTTCACTCAATCTCTCTCGAAGGGTTTAGAGTTGTCATCATGCAACATGCCATGCAATTTAGATAGCCAAATATTCACTGTTTTGAGTGAGCACCACGAGGCTAGAGAGTAGGTGCATTCGATTCCACTCCCCTGGCACACAGGGTGGGTGCAGAGCTATATTATGGCTCTGGGTGGTTGGAATCAAGTAGAACATCTATTCTCTAGTTTCGTGGTGGTGCAAGTATTCAGCCTAACCGCTTTGTGAACGATATAAGGGGGGTTGTAAAGGGAAGGTTATAGACAGTCCACCTTTTAGGATTTATAAGTAGGCTAGTTTAGACAGTTATATTTGGTTATTACAGCGCCACCATGTGGACATTTAGAGACATTCTAATAGAGAATATACTAACCCCAACCAGCCTACAGCTTGGTGACTGTGAGGTTCAATCCCAAATCGACCCCTAGGCTGCTGCTATTCTTCTTATTGGCGATGGCACCATCTAATGTGCATCCCGTCATCTAGTGTGCGGGATGGAAACAGGATCTCCTGAAAACGGAACTAACAAAAAACTACCAAACTACCTCCCAAAAATGTACTTAACTAAATCAAACAACTTTTCTGTTAAAAAAATGAAATAGATATGATCCCTACAGACCCTATCTTTGCCCTATGCACTTCTGGAAATCTGGAAGCATTTAACATTTTAGTCATTTAGCAGACGCTCTTATCCAGAGCGACTTATAGTAGTGAATGCATACATTACATTTCTTTTTTTTTTTGTACTGGCCCCCCGTGGGAATCGAACCCACAACCCTGGCGTTGCACACACCATGCTGGCATTGCAAACACCATGCTCTACCAACTGAGCCACAGTGAAGACTATTTAACAGTGTATACCAATTCCTTATACCAATCTAATGATCTCCACAAGTGTATAGCAGACAATTTGCGGTCAATTTGGGATTGGACTGGTTTACCATGGTAAAGTTGTGGCCATTTTAAATGCACAAAATAGTAATCCCACCAATTACAATAGGGTTGCAGCATTGGATCCCTGTAATGGAAGTTTGTATTCTTTATGTGCAATAGAAATGATCAATCCCCCATTCAGTTAACGTGACAAGGTAGGAACCATAGTTTTAGTCAGTGTTTCCCAGGGAACTCTATTTAGTGAACATGTAAAATGGTACAAAAGCACCCCTTAGCCCTGTGCAGGTGAGAGTGTTATCCCATTGTGTAGACACAGCACAGCACAGCACAGCACAGCACAGCACAGCACCTGTTGCTGTATTTCTTTGAGGGAAACCATTTTGAGACCATGGGGACCATGCAGTCTGTTTGGGAAGAACTGTTTAGGGCATGGTCGAGTGTACTGAAAAGCTATGTTTGTTTATTTAAGTTAGAAAATATTCATTGTTTATTGTAAAAGAATGTATGCCACTGCAATAATGTTTTGTTTTGCAGTTGATTTCATGTGTTTAGAGATGCTTTGGGGTCCAATTGAATCTGTTTAAAACGAGTTAACCTGAAGCCTTTAATAAACTTGAGTTGTTTGTATTTTTCTGCCTCTGGTTCCCTGTAAATGGGCCTAGAACTTAGATGTTACAGTAAGTATTTTGTGTGTTTGCTATCAAGGGTAAAGTTTGTACAGCCTTAGCCCTATGTTTGTTAGATAATGCATGTTCCTCTGTAGATCAGGTAAAGGCAAGGCACTTGTCCCTAAACTCTTCTGGAAATGGAGCCACCATGTACTGCCCCATCTCTGTCTGATCTTGATAAGCAGGACGCTCTCTGCCCTTAACTACTTATCAGACCAATAGCATACAATCAATAGAGCCAGTGTTTGAAGAGCTGTTTTTCCTTGTCACAGCAGTCAGGACTCGCACGCAGACAAATGGGAAAAAAATTAGCTCAGGTGAGTAGCCTCGACCTTCTGAACTTTTTGACAAATTCTGATGTTTGCGTCTCTTGTTTAGTGCTGTGTTATTACATGAAATATATTTTTTTGTGTGGAATGGTGTTGATTTTGGAGATTGGTATTGGATACTTATTACATTTTGGTTTGACTTGCAATATGTGGCTTTACATATATTAGCAGGCATTGCACCTGTGAAAATCTCCCTATTTCCACCATCCTCTTGTAGCCGAGGACCTGCTCATCATCCATGAGGCAGAGCAATGGGCTTCATACCTGCGCTCTATCTTCACCGGGCCGGTCCGGGAGGAAGTGATTTAATGCAATGACATCACCACAGTGACCAGCCGGCGGGAGGACATCCTGCAACTGGGCCGGTACAAGGTCAAGCTGTTGATCCTGTCTAGGAGCATGTTGAAGGGCCTTTACCAGCTCCGACGCTTCTTCCTGGCCCGCGTGCTGAAGCCTGCGGTCCACGTGGGGGTGCTCCTGTGTGGGGTGGAGAGCCTGGCACCCCTCCTGGAGGTGGTGCCCCTCAAGGGGGACGAGTGTCTGCAGATATCCAGTGAGCAAGACGCCCACAACTACCTGTCGGAGGTGACTGACATCGTGCAGAGAGCTACAGGGGTAGGGGGAAGGGGAGGTCAGAAAAGGGGATTATGGGAGGTTGGGTGCAGTGTAGAGGGTCTGCACTCATTTTTTAAAATGCTTATTCAATAATGAATGATATAAAACTTTTAATGAATTCCTGAGGCAACAAGTGGGAGGTTGGGGTCAGGGCAAACCTAGATTTAATGTAGGCTATAGACATGCAGAGTTCCCACATATGCTGAACACTTGTTGGCTGCTTTTCCTTCACTCTGCGATCCAACTCATCCCAAACCATCTCAATTGGGTTGAGGTCAGGTGATTGTGGAGGCCAGGTCATCTGATGCAGCACTCCATCACTCTCTTTCTTGGTCAAATAGCCCTTACACAGCCTGGAGGAGGACATTGTCCTGTTGAAAAACCAATTATAGTCCCACTAAGAGCAAACTAGTTGGGATGGCATATCGCTGCAGAATGATGTGGTAGCCATGCTGGTTAAGTGTGCCTTGAATTCTAAATAAATCATTGACAGTGTCACCAGCAAAGCTCCCCCACTCCATCACACCTCCTCCTCCATGCTTCACGGGGGAACCACACATGCAGAGATCATCCGTTCACCTACTCTGCGTCTCACAAAGACACGGTGGTTGGAACCTAAAATCTCAAATTTGGACTCATCAGACCAAAGGACAGATTTCCACCGGTTTAATGTCCATTGCTCGTGTTTCTTGGCCCAAGAAAGTCTCTTCTTCATATTGGTGTCCTTTAGTAGTGGTTTCTTTGCAGCAATTCGACCATGAAGGCCTGATTCACATAGTCTCCTCTGAACAGTTGATGTGTATGTTGCTTGAACTATGTGAATCATTTATTTGGGCTGTTATTTCTGAGGCAGGTAACTCTAATGAACTTATCCTCTGCAGCAGAGGTAACTCTGGGTCTTCCTTTCCTGTGATGGTCCTCATGAGAGCCAGTTTCATCATAGGGCTTGATGGATTTTGCAACTGCACTTGAAGAAACTTTCAAAGTTCTTGACATTTTCCAGATTGACTGACCTTCATGTCTTAATTAAAGTAATGATGGACTGTCGCTTCTCTTTGCTTATTTGAGCTGTTCTTGCCATAATATGGACTTGGTCTTTTACCAAATAGGGCTATCTTCTGTATACCACCTCTACCTTGTTACAACACAACTGATTAGCTCAAACGCATTAAGAAGGAAAGAAATTCCACAAATGTAACTTTTAACAAGGTACACCTGTTAATTTAAATGCATTCCAGGTGACTACCTCATGAAGCTGGTTGAGAGAATGCCTAGAGTGTGCAAAGCTGTCATCAAGGCAAAGGGTGGCTACTTTGAAGAATCTAAACTATATTTTGATTTGTTTAAAACTTTTTTTGGTTACTACATGATTCCATATGTGTTATTTCACAGTTTTGATGTCTTCGCTATTATTGTACAATGTAGTAAATAGTCAAAATAAAGAAAAACCCTGGAATGAGTAGGTGTGTCCAAACTTTTGATGGTACTGTATGTATATATATCTATAGCCGACATTAAATCTATGCATTCGGAAAGTATTGACACCAACATTTTGTTACGTTACAGCTTTGTTCTAAAATTACTCAAATAGTTTTTTCCCCTCTTGAATCTACACACAATACCCCATAATGACAAAGTAAAAACAGGTTTTTAGAAAATTTTGCAATATATATCACATTTTACATAAGTATTCAGACACTTTACTCAATACTTTGTTGAAACACCTTTGGCAGCGATTACAGCATCGAGTCTTCTTGGGTATGAAGCTACAAGCTTGGCACACCTGTATTTGCGGGGTTTCTCCCGTTCTTCTCTGCAGATCCTCTCAAGTTCTGTCAGGTTGGATGGGGAGCGTCACTGCACAGCTATTTTCAGGTCTCTCCAGAGATGTTTGATTGGGTTCAAGTCTGGGCTCTGGCTCGACCACTCAAGGACATTCAGAGACTTGTCCTAAAACCACTCTTGCGTTGCCTTGGCCATGTGCTTAACCCGACAGAGCTCCAGAGTTCCTCTGTGGCCAGATGGAAGCCACTCCTCGGTAAAAGGCACATGATAGCCCGCTTGGAGTTTGTCAAAAGGCCCCTAAAGAATCTCAGACCATGAGAAACAAGATTCTCTGGTCTGATGAAACCCAGATTGAACACTTTGGCCTGAATGCCAAGCGTCAAGTCTGGAGGAAACCTGGCACCATCCCTACGGTGAAGCATGGTGGTGGCAGCATCATGCTGTGGGGATGTTTTTAATGTTCACCTCCCTGACCAAGGAACTTCTCCCCCGATTGCTCAGTTTGGACGGGCGGCGAGCTCAGCCAAAAATGTTTGGTACCCTTCCCCAGATCTGTGCCTCGACACAATCCTGTCTCGGAGCTCTACTGACAATTCCTTTGACCTCATGGCTTGGATTTTGCTTTGACATGCACTGTCAACTGTGGGACCTTTATATAGACAGGTGTGTGCCTTTCCAAATCATCTCAAATCAATTGAATTTACCACAGGTGGACTCCAATCAAGTTGTAAAAACATCTCAAGGATCATTGATGGAAACAGGATGCACCTGAGCTCAATTTTGAGTCTCATTCTAAAGGGTCTGAATACTTATGTAAATAAGGTATTGCTATTTTTAATATATTTGCAAACATTTCTAAAACTGTTTTTGCTTTGTCAATATGGGGTATTGTGTGTAGATTGAGGATATTGTTTTATTTTATTTAATCCATTTTAGAGTAAGGCTGTAACAATGTGGGAAAAGGGAAGCGATGTCAATTCTTTCCGAATGCACTGTATTTATAGGCTTCATTAAATCAGATTTTTGCCCTGACCCCAACCTCCCACCTGTTGCTTTAGGAATTGGTAAAAGTATTATATCATTCATTACTATGGTGGGTGTTTTGGATACATCGTTGGAATTGTTGAATGCACAATGGTCACAATAAATCCCACACACAATCATGTTATAAAAGTGAACACAAAAGGCAGTAATTGAAATAAACCAAATGGAGAAGCATTTTATGAGTCATTGCCAGTTAGTGGACTTGCTCCGGTCATACCGGTTAGGTGAAAAGTTGTGGCTACCTACGTTTATCTTGAATTGTATTATATTTCAAGTAATTGCCTCAGAAACAAATTAGTGGACTTGCTGCACAAGTGATCTCCTGCCTCAGCGGACTTGCCTCACAGGCAATTTCCATACAGCTAATTGGGCATTGTCGAACCGCATATACCTGTAGCTCAAGTCAACACTGAAGAGAAGGCTAGTAGAGTAGCAGATAATGGGAGGTAAGATACAAACGGGGCCAGATTACCTAACAGGCACGCAGGGCCTCCCCCCAGATGGTATGTGAACACGTCATAAGCCATGGCAAAATGTGTAGAATTGCAGGAAAATGTGCTTTTAAACTGCAACTTTTTTTTGTCTGCCCTATGGCAAAATGTGTAGAATTGCATGAGATTAGCTATAAAGCTACTAATTTCTCTGCACCATGGCAAAATTAGCAGGAAGAATTGCAGGAAGTTAGCTGTACGGGGGCCCACTGGAGGAAGGTGCCTCGGGGCTCCAGTTGTGGTAGTCCGGCCCTGGACACAAAGTGTAGGAACACAATGTCCCTGACTCTAGTTAAGTGCTGCAACAATTGGACAGTAGCTAGGTGTTCAGTTTGGCCTCGGTTTCCATGAGAACACTATGTATTCTGAGGAATTTGACAGTTATTATTTCTTGAGTCACACTCTACTCTCTGCTACACAGTTAGTTTTCTGAGAAATTCGAAACCATTTGCTGTCAGCCATATATTTGTATTAAAACCTTTTACTGCAGTGGACAAAATCAGGACCACACAGAGTGATTTTTGGTAGTCTTAAACAAATCTACTGAGAAACAAAAGTATACACCTCACAAGTATGGTCATGGGCTTAAAAAGGGATTATGTCAGATATAGAGTTGAAATGTATTCAATGTTGAGTTTACATCCCAATATTACACATCACAGAAGACTGAAATATAACAAAACTGTTTGACATAGAAACACCAGATTTTCATCAGTAAAATAAAAAATAGATTTTCATCAGTAAAATAAAAAATAAAAAAATCTATTAATTATGGAAAATGTTAATAACATTGGTTACATGATCTACGTGATCTAAAAAGGATGGGAGGTCCAAAAGGTATGCTTCTCTGCTAGTGTGTGTAGGTGGCCTAGCTCATGTAAATTGCCTCCCTTTCCTCTTTCACCATTATCTCTCCTTATGCAAATCCGAATGTACCCTACTAAGGCTCCTCCTGCTGTGACCCACACAGCCAGTTCGGTAGCAGTACTTGCTAATCTTTGTAAACTACTGTTAAAAAAATTACTCAGAAACATAGATTTTGTCAACAGAAATGTAGATGCTGACTATTACTTGGGATATTTGAATCTCACCAATTACCAAACAAAAGTGAAACACTTGTGTCAAGACTATTTTCCAGGTGAGGCACAAAGGCCCAAAGCAACAACCAGGCACTCTGGCACCAACATTGTTAATACAGTGGTAGAGGAAACACTAAGTATTTAATTTGGGCTTGACTCTTCTACAGGGCACCAGGCTGCAGCAGGTAACATCAGTGATACGCCTGGGAAGTTGACCGGACCGGAGCTAAACGTAAAGTTGGAGAGCAGGCAGTCGACTGGAACCTCGAGTACCAAACCCAACAACATGCGGGTGGTCCCCTCCAGAGTTCCCTGTGGGGTGAGGCATCAACACACGTCAGGAGGCCACATCAAAGCATTCAGTGGCATGACATACCCAGTCAGATTGTACTGTAACAATATAAACTCAGCAAAAAAAGAAACGTCCTCTCACTGTCATCTGCGTTTGTTTTCAGCGAACTTAACATGTTATGTTCATACAAATATTTACACAAGATTCAACAACTGATACATAAACTGAACAAGTTCCACAGACATGTGACTAACAGAAGTGGAATAATGTGTCCCTGAACAAGGGGGAGGTCAAAATCAAAAGTAACAGTCAGTATCTGGTGTGGCCACCAGCTGCATTAAGTACTGCAGTGCTCATGGACTGCACCAGATTTGCCAGTTCTTGCTGTGAGATGTTACCCCACTCTTCCACCAAGGGACCTGCAAGTTCCCGGACATTTCTGGGTTGAATGGCCCTAGCCCTCACCCTCCGATCCAACAGGTCCCAGACGTGCTCAATGGTATTGAGATCCGGGCTCTTCGCTGGCCATGGCAGAACACTGACATTCCTGTCTTGCAGGAAATCACGCACAGAACGAGCAGTATGGCTGGTGACTTTGTCATGCTGGAGGGTCATGTCAGGATGAGCCTGCAGGAAGGGTACCACATGAGGGAGGAGGATGTCTTCCCTGTAACACACAGCTTTGAGATTGCCTGCAATGACAACAAGCTCAGTCCGATGATGCTGTGACACACCGCCCCAGACCATGACGGACCCTCCACCTCCAAATCGATCCCGCTCCAGAGTACAGGCCTCAGTATAACGCTCATTCCTTCAACGATAAACGCAAATCCGACCATCACCCCTGGTGAGACAAAACCGCGACTCGTCAGTGAAGAGCACTTTTTGCCAGTCCTGTCTGATCCAGCGACGGTGGGTTCATTTAATAGGCGACGTTGTTAAAACTTCTTGGGGCTATGTGGGACGTTAGCATGCCACCCGTGGCGCACCCTATCAACAGCAGGTGCATTTCAAGAGCGGCAAATTTGAAACCAAATAAATGTCAAAATTCAAATTTCTCAAACATACAACTAACTTACACCCTTTGAAAGATAAACATCTCCTTAATCTAACCACGTTGTCCGATTTCAAAAAGGTTTTACGGGGAAAGCATAAAGTTAGGTTATGTTAGGAGAGTACATTGACAATAGCTGTGTGTAATGTATTGTCGATTCAAAGACAGGCGTCACCAAAACCATAAAATCAGCTAAAATTATGCACTAACCTTTTACAATCTCCATCAGATGACACTCCTAGGACATTATGTTAGACAATGCATGCATTTTTAGTTCTATCAAGTTCATATTTATATCTAAAAACAGCGTTTTACTATGGCGTTGATGTTCAGGAAATCGTTTCCCTCCAATACCGGCAGTCAAGTCATGACAACAAAATAATTAATTAATATTAGAAAACATTGGTAAAATATTATATTGTCATTCAAAGAATTATAGATTTACATCTCTTGAACGCAATGGACTTGCCAGATTTAAAATTAACCTTACTGGGAAATCACACTTTGCAATAATCTGAGCACTGCGCCCAGAAAAATACGCATTGCGATACAGACTAACCGCCATGTTGGAGAGATCTAAAATCGAAAATACTATGTAAATAATCCATTACCTTTGATTCTCTTCATCAGATGTCACTTCCAAAGAATCCCAGGTCCATAACGAATGTAGTTTTGTTCAAAAAAGCTCATCATTTATGTCCAAAAACCTCCGTGTTGTTAGCACATGATCTAAGCCAGCCGGACTTCACTTCACGAACGGAAAAAATATATTTACGTTCGTTCAAACATGTCAAACGTTGTATCGCATAAATCATTAGGGCCTTTTTTAACCAGAACATGAATAAAATTCAAGGCGGACCATTGGGTTCTCTTTTAAAACGTTTTGGAATGAGAGTACCCACCATCAACTCGCACGCAAGGTGTCTAATGGGCCATCACCGTTCCAAGGCTCTTCTTCAGTCAGATCTCAGAGTAGAAGACTCAAAACACTTTGTAAAGGCTGGGGATATCTTGTGGAAGCAATAGGAAGTGCCAAAACATTCCTCAGCCCCTTTGTTTTTCAATGGTATAGGCTTAAAGTCAATTCAACACATCAGGTATCCACTTCCTGTCAGAATCTGTCTCAGGGTTTTGCCTGCCAAATGAGTTCTGTTATACTCACAGACACCATTCAAACAGTTTTAGAAACTTTAGGGTGTTTTCTATCCATATATAATAAGTATATGCATATTGTAGTTACTGGGTAGGATTAGTAACCAGATTAAATCGGGTACATTTTTTTATCCAGCCGTGAAAATACTGCCCCCTATACCCTAACAGGTTTAACGATGATGTCTGGTGAGGACCTGCCTTACAACAGACCTACAAGCCCTCAGTCCAGCCTCTCTCAGCCTATTGTGGACAGTCTGAGCACTGATGGAGGGATTGTGCGTTCCTGGTGTAACTCGGGCAGTTGTTATTGCCGTCCTGTACCTGTCCCGCAGGTGTGATGTTCGGATGTACCTATCCTGTGCAGGTGTTGTTACACTTGGTCTGCCACTGCGAGGATGATCAGCTGTCCGTCCTTTCTCCCTGTAGCGCTGTCTAGGCATCTCACAGTACGGACATTGCAATTTATTGCCCTGGCCACATCTGCAGTCCTCATGCCTCCTTGCAGCATGCCTAAGGCACGTTCACGCAGATGAGCAGGGACCCTGAGCATCTTTCTTTTGGTGTTTTTCAGAGTCAGTAGAAAGGTCTCTTTAGGAGGGAAAGTTTTCATAACTGTGACCTTAATTGCCTACCGTCTGTAAGCTGTTAGTGTCTTAACGACCGTTCCACAGGTGTGTGTTCATTAATTGTTTATGGTTCATTGAACAAGCATGGGAAACAGTGCTTAAACTCTTTACAATGAAGGTCTGTGAAGTTATTTTGATTTCTATGAATTATCTTTGAAAGACAAGGTCCTGAAAAAGGGATTTTTCTTTTTTTGCTGAGTTTATATTTTTTGCACGCAATAGTTAAAAAAATGCATTCCCGTTACAAATTGGTTTAAGTTTTTACATTTTTTAATTTTTTTTTTTACATTTAATAGCACTGTTTGTCAGAATGTCACCCAATGTACTTTTTTATTCTTCATTGGTGTTGTGTTCTTTCCCTCCTGTAGACTCCAGGCAAGCTGTTCGTTCTTTTAAAAGACACTGTGTCCAGTAAAGATGCGAAGGTTGAATTCAGAGGGAGTAAAAGCAGGATGAGGGTGAAACCTGTCCACTGGAATGAACACGTCCTCTGTGTGAACGCAGTAGGTGAGTGAAAATTCAATGGCATCGTTGCTTATTCTAGAGCAACGTTTAATGAATTTGACACAGAGCACATACAAAAAACACCATGGTTTCTAAAATCACACCCTATACCCGTTATAGTGTACTACCTAGGAAGTCTACCCCTGATTTTACATACTGGGTCATGTCATGAGATTAGGGAAATTAGACATTAAAAGAAGCGCTGTCAAGCTCACATTTTACTCACCCATGGTGTTTAGTTCTTTGATTGAATATTGATACAAACATGTAGTAAACTATTTCGCGAAAATACTTTTTCCATTTCACTGGTATTTGTGGCTTTTATCCCCAAAACAAACTTTCCCCCTCTGACTGTGAAACCAACACTCCACTCTACCCCCCACAATATAATTGTTTGTTTGACTACAGATAGCTACTGTAACAACCAGGAATAGACCAAGTGTATGTTTCCCCACAAAAAAAGGTTTCTTCTACAAATGCACTCTGTGCACTGTAGTTGTATGATACTCAATGAGTTTGTTTATGATGCCCAATGCTTATGAGACATGTTGATGTTATTTGTATTTCTGTTGCAGACTTCCCAGCAGGAAGTGTGGGTGTTACACTGTGTTGTGGAGATGGGGAAGGCCCATCTGCAGATCTACAGCACCATGGAGGATATCTCTCGCCTCCTGACCAGACCCTGTGGACGCCATGTGCCAGGTATGCCCAGGCCATAGCGGCTCAGGACACTTAGATGGCCTCAGAAAGAAGATGTAGGATCATTCAGTTGATTGGTCTACAATGAAGGCCATTTGCACATTGGGTAAATGACTTATCAATACCTGTGTTCCACAAGAGGCATTTTACATTGTTCTGAAGCGCATGCTTATACCAATACAATGCTTTTAAATATGTGGGGAGGAGTACACATGACTAAAGGAGGACAAATTACTCAAATGTAAACGTACACAAGTGTACACTATGGCTGCAAGAGACAAGCGGCCCAATTCTGATTTTGTTTTCACTCATTGGTCTTTTGACCAATAAGCTCTGGAAAATATCTGATGTGATTGGTCAAAAGACCAATTAGTGGAAAAAATGTCAAATGGGCTGCCTGTCTAAACAAAATTACTACTGGTCATTTGTTGTTTGATGACTAAACCAATACTTCACTGGAGTTTCTAGTTTTAATGTCATACGCACAAGCACAGTGACATGTCTTTTTTGCAAACTTAACCCAATCAATAGCAATTTAATACAAAAAATAACACAAGGTAAACAAAAAGGCACAAGAAATAAAAATAAGAAGAATACGATAAAGTAAGTAAGAATACTATATACAGGGTCAGTTCCAGTTCCATATTTACAATGTGAAAGGACACTGGAGTGATAGAGGTAGATACAGTTGAAGTCGGAAGTTTACATACACCTTCAATTCCTGACATTTAATCCTAGTAAAAATTCCCTGTCTTAGGACAGTTAGGATCACCACTTTATTTTAAGATTGTGAAATGTCAGAATAATAGTAGAGAGAATTATTTATTTCAGCTTTCATCCCATTCCCAGTGGGTCAGAAGTTTATATACACTCAATTAGTTTTTGGTAGCGTTGCATTTAAATTGTTTAACTTGGGTCAAATGTTTCAGGTAGCCTTCCACAAGCTTCCCACAATAAGTTGGGTGAATTTTGGCCCACTCCTCCTGACAGAGCTGATGTAACTGAGTCAAGTTTGTAGGCCTCCTTGCTCGCACACGCTTTTTCAGTTCTGCCCACAAATTTTCTATGGGATTGAGGTCAGGGCTTTGTGATGGCCACTCCAATACCTTGGCTTTGTTGTCCTTAAGCCATTTTGCTACAACTTTGGAAGTATGCTTGTAGTCATTGTCCATTTGGAAGACCCATTTGCGACCAAGCTTTAACTTCCTGACTGATGTCTTGAGATATTGCTTCAATATATCCACTTCATTTTCCATCCTCATGATGCTATCTATTTTGTGAAGTGCACCAGTCCCTCCTGCAGCAAAGCACCCCCATAACATGATGCTGCCACTCCCGTGCTTCACGGTTGGGATGGTGTTCTTGGGCTTGCAAGCCTCCCCCCTTTTCCTCCAAACATACCGATGGTCATTATGGCCAAACAGTTATATTTTTGTTTCATCAGACCAGAGGACATTTCTCCAAAAAGTACGATCTTTGTCCCCATGTGCAGTTGCAAACCGTAGTCTGGCTTTTTTATGGCGGTTTTGGAGCAGTGGCTTCCTCCTTGCTGAGCGGCCTTTCAGGTTATTTCGATATAGGACTCGTTTTACTGTGGATATAGATACTTTGTACCTGTTTCCTCCAGCATCTTCACAAGGTCCTTTGCTCTTGTTCTGGGATTGATTTGCACTTTTCGCACCCAAGTACGTTCATCTCTAGGAGACAGAACGCACCCCATTCCTGAGCGGTTTGACGGTTGCGTGGTCCCATGGTGTTTATACTTGCGTACTATTGTTTGTACAGAGGAACGAGGTACCTTCAGGTGTTTGGAAATTGCTCCCATGGATGAACCAGACTTTGAGGTCTACAATGTTTTTTCTGAGGTCTTGGATGATTTTTTTTGATTTTCCCATGATGTCAAGCAAAAAGGCACTGAGTTTGTAGGTAGGCCTTGAAATACATCCACAGGTACACCTCCAATTGACTCAAATGATGTCAATTAGCCTATCAGAAGCTTCTAAAGCCATGACATCCTTTTCTGGAATTTACCAAGCTGTTAAAGGCACAGTCAATTTAGTGTATGTAAACTTCTGACCCACTGGAATTGTGATTCAGTGAATTATAAGTGAAATAATCCGTCTGAAAATGTCATGCCCTGATCTTAGAGAGCCTGTTTTATTCTCTATTTTGTTAGGTCAGGGTGTGACTTGGGTGGGCATATCTATGTGTCTATTTCTTTGTTGGCCTAGTATGGTTCCCAATCAGAGGCAGCTGTTTATCGTTGCCTCTGATTGGGGATCATACTTAGACAGACCTTTTTCCCACCTGTGATTGTGGGATCTTGTTTTTGTGTAGCTGCTGTGAAGCCTGCAGAACTTTACGTTCTTTTTTTTGTATTTTTTTTTTGTATTTTTTTTTGTATTTTTTGAGGCAGCTCGTCAGGCTGCCTCAATCAGGCTCACATCCCACGTCATGCCTCGGCCGGCTCGTCAGCCTGCTTCAATCAGGCTCCCATCCCACGTCGTGCCTCGGCCGGCTCGTCAGGCTCCCGCGCCTCGGCCGGCTCGTCAGGCTCCCGCGCCTCGGCCGGCTCGTCAGGCTCCCGCGCCTCGGCCGGCTCGTCAGGCTCCCGCGCCTCGGCCGGCTCGTCAGGCAGCAGCGCCACGAATTTAATACATTTTAGAATAAGGCTGTAACGTAACAAAATGTGGAAAAAGTCAAGGGGTCGGAATATTTTCCGAAGGAACTGTCCACCTGGCTATCAGCAGAGCCTCGTCTGAAAGCCTCATTTACTGCCGTTTTAAAAACCATAGCTGATATGACTGACTTGTTTTTTACTGACTCCTTGTGAATTTGTGCAGGTCGATAAGAACCGCATTCTCCTTCAATAATAACTAACACCACCATGGGTTTTGATTTTTGAACCATACCATTCATGTTTGTTATTATATCATTAACACTTAGCTCTTAAGTATAACTGTATAAGCAGGCAAATGAGCTGTGACGAGGTAGGCCTATTCCTTCAGCACTTTCAAGATGGACACCGATAGAAATGTTAGTTTAGATAAATTCAGCAAGATGTTGAGGCCTTAACTTTACTCTTCTTTAAGTTACCAGAGAGGCAGACTACCATGTGAAGTATTTTATTAGGCCTATGTGTGTCACGTCCTGGCCAGTATATAAGGTTAATTGTTTTGTAGTTTGGTCAGGGCGTGGCAGGGGGTATTTGTTTTATGTGGTTCAGGGTGGTGTGTTTGGTTAAAGGGTGTTTGATTTAGTATTTCCGGGGTTTTGGTTTATAGTCTATGTTTATGTATTTCTATGTCTAGTCTGGTGAGTGTGTTTCTATGTTGTGTTGATTGGGGTTGGGACTCTCAGTTGAAGGCAGGTGTTGTCTATCTGCCTTTGATTGAGAGTGCCATATATTAGGGTGTGTTTGTGGTTGTTATTTGTGGGTGATTGTTCTGTGTTGAGCCTATGCTAGCCAGACTGTTAGTAGTTGATCGTTCGTTCTTTTTGTTCTGTTATTTTTGTACGTTCATTTTTTGTAGTTAATAAAACTCAAGATGAGCATACACGTACCTGCTGCGTATTGGTCCTCCTTTTCAGACGACGATTTCGCATTATCGTCAGAAGACGAAGACGACAACCGTGACAGAATCACCCACCACCAAAGGACCAAGCAGCAGAGGAGGGAGCAGACGGAGTTCGAGTTGGACTGGCGGGAGAAGTGGACTTGGGAGGAAATTCTGGACGGGGCCGGACCTTGGCATCAGGCTGGGGATTATCACCGCCCGCAGTGGGAAATTGAGGCAGCCAAGGCAGAGAGGCGGTGGTACGAGGCCAGAGACGCGCTGAGGGAGAAGCACGAGAGGCACCCCCAAGAAATCTTTTTGGGGGGGCACACGGGTAGTTTGGCTAGGCGAAGGAAGAGCCGGAAGCCAGCTACCCGTGGTTATATGGAGGAGCGTATGGGGTGGAGAGCGCTGTGTTTCGCTGAGAAGCGCACTCTCTCACCCATACGCACGCACAATCTGGTGCGAGTTATTCCAGCCCCTCGCAGGTGCCGTGCTAGAGCGGGCATCCAGCCTGGTAGGAGGATGCCTGCGCAGCGCATCTGGTCGCCGGTACGCCTCCGAGGACCAGGCTACCCAACTCCCGCTCTACGCACGGCTACCATCAGGCCCCTGCACAGCCCAGTCTGCCCTGTACGAGCACCCCGCTCGTACAGGGCTACTAGTTCCATCCAGCCAAGGCGGGTTGTGCAGGAGGTAAAATCTAGACCGGCTGTGCGCCTCCATAGCCCTGGGTTTCCAGCTCCTGTCTCTCGTGCGGACCCGGAAGTGCGTCCACCCAGTCCGACTCGTCCTGTTCCCGCTCCCCGCACTAAACTGCAAGTGCGTAAACCCAGCCTCGCCAGTCAACAGTCGTCAGAGCTGCCCGCCAGTCAACAGTCGTCGGAGCTGCCCGCCAGTCAACAGTCGTCGGAGCTGCCCGCCAGTCAACAGTCGTCGGAGCTGCCCGCCAGTCAACAGTCGTCGGAGCTGCCCGCCAGTCAACAGTCGTCGGAGCTGCCCGCCAGTCAACAGTCGTCGGAGCTGCCCGTCAGTCAACAGTCGTCGGAGCTGCCCGCCAGTCAACAGTCGCCGGAGTGGTCAGACTGCGCTGAACTGCCGGAGTGGTCAGACTGCGCTGAACTGCCGGAGTGGCCAGACTGCGCTGAACTGCCGGAGTGGTCAGACTGCGCTGAACTGCCGGAGTGGCCAGACTGCGCTGAACTGCCGGAGTGGCCAGACTGCGCTGAACTGCCGGAGTGGCCAGACTGCGCTGAACTGCCGGAGTGGCCAGACTGCGCTGAACTGCCGGAGTGGCCAGACTGCCCTGAACTGCCGGAGTGGCCAGACTGCCCTGAACTGCCGGAGTGGCCAGACTGCCCTGAACTGCCGGAGTGGCCAGACTGCCCTGAACTGCCGGAGTGGCCAGACTGCCCTGAACGTCTCGAGTTGCCAGACTGTCCCGAGTTGCCAGACTGCCCAGACTGTCCCGAGTTGCCAGACTGCCCAGACTGTCCCGAGCTGCCAGACTGCCCAGACTGTCCCGAGCTGCCAGACTGCCCAGACTGTCCCGAGCTGCCAGACTGCCCAGACTGTCCCGAGCTGCCAGACTCCCAGACTGTCCCGAGCTGCCAGACTGCCCAGACAGCCTGGAACGGCCTGAGCCGGAGCCACCTCCAAAAATAGGTGGGTTGGGGAGGGGGGGTGTAGCACAGTGCCGTCGTTGACGGCAGCCACCCTCCCTTTAGTAAGGGGGAATTTTTCCTTTTGGGTATTGTTTGGGGTTATTTTTTTTGTTAAGGTGCTTCCGGGGTAGCACCTTTAAGGGGGGGGTACTGTCACGTCCTGGCCAGTATATAAGGTTAATTGTTTTGTAGTTTGGTCAGGGCGTGGCAGGGGGTATTTGTTTTATGTGGTTCAGGGTGGTGTGTTTGGTTAAAGGGTGTTTGATTTAGTATTTCCGGGGTTTTGGTTTATAGTCTGTTTATGTATTTCTATGTCTAGTCTGGTGAGTGTGTTTCTATGTTGTGTTGATTGGGGTTGGGACTCTCAGTTGAAGGCAGGTGTTGTCTATCTGCCTATGCTAGCCAGACTGTTAGTAGTTGATCGTTCGTTCTTTTTGTTCTGTTATTTTTGTACGTTCATTTTTTGTAGTTAATAAAACTCAAGATGAGCATACACGTACCTGCTGCGTATTGGTCCTCCTTTTCAGACGACGATTTCGCATTATCGTCAGAAGATGAAGACGACAACCGTGACAATGTGGTCAAAAAAATAAGGAAACAGTCACAAGGATCCACTTTTATATACAATATACCGACACACAGATGGCGCATTGCGCAAACAAAACAGCCCTCGCAATATCAACAGAAATGAATGGGCCTATTACTGAACTTTTTGTTGAAAACAAATATTTGAATGGGAGAGACTGTCACTGGCAAACATGGTTACAGACCAAAGAACATTATATAGTATCCCTTCCTCGTGAAGAAAAGCACATGAGCTAATTACACTGTTTCATGAGCTGAAATAAAAGATCCCAGAAATGTTATATGTACAAAAAGCTTACTTCTCTCAAATGTTGTGCACAAATTTGTTTACATCCATGTCAGTGAGAATTTCTCAACTGCTCAGATTATCTATCCAATTGACAGGTGTGGCATATCAAGAAGATGATTAAACATCATGAACATTACACAGGTGTACCTTGTGCTGGGGACAATAAAAGGCCTCTTTAAAATGTGCAGTTTTGTCACACAACACAATGCCACAATGTCTCAAGTTTTGAGGGAGTGTGCAATTGGCATGCTGAAATTCCCAGAGAATGTTATGTTAATTTATCTACCATAAGCCGCCTCCAACGTTGTTTTAGAGAAGTGGCGGTACGTCCAACCGGCCTCACAACTGCAGATCGTTTGCTGATGTCAACGTTGTGAACAGAGTGCCCCATGGTGGAGTTATGGTATGGGCAGGCATAAGCTGCGGATAATGAATACAATTGAATTTTATCGATGGAAATGTGAATGCACAGAGATACCGTAACGAGATCCTGAGGCCCATTGTTGTGTCATTCATCCGCAGCCATCACCTCATGTTTCAGCATGATAATGCACGGTCCCATGTTGCAAGGATCTGTACACAATTCCTGGAAGCTGAAAATGACCCAGTTCTTCCATGGCCTGCATACTCACCAGACATGTCACCCATTGAGCACGTTTGGGATGCTCTGGATCAACGTGTACGACAGCGTGTTGAATCGTGACGTCAGTGATCTTCAGGTCGGAGCTCTAGAAAGAGGCCAGAGTTCCCAACTTGGAATTCAGAGTTGGCTGACCATTCAAAACATATTTTCCCAGTCGGAGTTAGTTTTTTTTCCAGAGTTCCCAGTTGTCTTGAACGCACTGAAGTCTGAGATTTCCAAGGTTCCAGATGTTTTGAACATGGCAGAAGTCATGCTGGATTGACCGTATGGCCAATGTTCAACCTTTTCTGGCCTATGGTGTTGATTGTAAACATACCCTTTCAGACAGATGTTAAAAACCCAGACTTGGACCACACACCCTCTCCACCGAATAGTAGGCAGGTTAAGCAAAATATTGATTGCTTTGCGACACTTGCAGTTAGCAGTTGATTCCTTCCAAACCACTCATTGTTGAATTTGTGTAATGTTTATGGCCGATGGGCACCGATCGTTTTATCTATAGTTTCTCTTCATATGACAAGGATTGAAAAGGATTTGCCAGTAGATTGTCGACATGATTCATGACAATGACTGCTTGTCTAGCTTGCTAGCTAAGATTTTATAAGTATTGACATGATCAGTACAATCAAAGCTATGGTAGATACAGTATAACATGATTTAACATCTTATCTGTGGCCAATGGCCTTGAGCCTTCTTGGATGGGCACTTCTAATGTAAATCTATGGCAGCACCCACAGGGGCTTGAACTGCCTAGCTCGCCCTGTAGATTCTGCAGGTGACGTAGTGTCCCCATGAGCGACAGAACACTGAGCCTATCACAACGCAACTAGAGAAGATTACCAACGCCTACGCTCTGTATTTTTCCTGGCTGCTTCTCCACCACAGAAAGCTCTGATCTAGTCTGAAACACCTGCATTTTGTAGCTGCCTTACTCAAGAAAGAGACCATGATTGTATGCGGCTTTATTAACTCAAATATGATTTCTTTTACATTGTTGGCAAACTGATATGTGACATGAATTAAATCCAAAACAGGCAGTTTTTGCAAAACCGGTGGGGCTCAAAACAGGTGGGGCTCCACATGCCCTGAATGACGGGTCACCACTGGAATTGAGTGTCAGTGTGCATGACTGTGTAGGGCCCTGTGAGTGTGCATAGAGACCGTGCATAAAATACAAGGGTCTGGAGGATTTGGAGAAAGGGTTCTCTTCAGAGAGGAATATACACAATGAGCATAAATTTAATTAAACCCATTTGATTAATTAATGGAATGAATCTGCATATTCCTGCAGATTTTGATGTTTACTTCCTCTCTTTGAAAGCCAGCTGACTGCAACTCTAATTGATTATGCACCTGAACACTTAGGTTGATTAGACCTATTTTGCAGAAGTTTCAACCCTTTGAATCAGTCCTGTTCAAGCTGCCAAAATGGGGTTTTATTTTTAGACATGAAACATATTAGGGTGTCATTAAGACAGAACGTGTTGCTTGTTAGTATCACCCACTTTGTTAGTTTACATAGCACTTCTCTCCCTACAGACAGGTAATGAAATTATGCCGTACATAATTTATTATTAATTCACTTCTGTAGCACTTCATTTAACATAGTTGCAATGCCTTGGATATGACCGTCTCCTAGGGTTACAAAATTCCGGTACCTTTCCCAAAATGTACAGGTTTCTCTGGAATTTAGGTGGGAATATTCCCAGAATCATCAGGAGGGAATTAGCAGCAAAACTTGAGAATTTTGTGTAGTCTTGCCTCCTGTCTCAGGTTCTTCAGGTGTCCTCGGTGGAGAAGCTGGACCAAAGGCTGTCCTCCATGCTGTTGAAAGCCATGCCCTCTGCAGGCTTCCAGGGACTGCAGGGAGATGACCCACCTGAAGGGGGTAAGTTCTGTTGTGTCTACCCCTTGTTCTGTTGTCTCTACCCCTCAACAATCCATAGTCAATTGAATGATCTGCTGACATTCATATTTTAGGTTATGCGATACTCATACATAAATGAGTGAATACATTTACCATCCAATACAGTAGTTAAAAGTAATGCTATTAAAATGCTCTGAAATGTGTGAGCTGATAATTAATCAAATATTGTCTGGCTGCATTTACACAGGAAGATATTTTTGCCACTAATTGTACTTTTGACCAATGAGGTGTGTTGCCTATAATTGTGCAAAAGATCAGAATTGGGCTGCCTGTGTAAATGCAGACCGTGATAAAGGAGGCCATAATTACAGTCCTTCAATGTTGACTTTTAATGTTTTAATTGGATGCAGGCGTTAAAACACAGAATAGACATTCTGTTCACCTGGAGTATCATGCCAATTACAGAAGACTGTAACTGTGATGTTGTCAACACTATCTGTGGAAAATAACTGCAGAGCAATTACTCTAGCACTGAACTGCAGAGATAATGTAAGAGACTAATGATTCAAATGTATTCGAAGTCATGTCTTACAGTGGGGGAAAAAAGTATTTGATCCCCTGCTGATTTTGTACGTTTGCCCACTGACAAAGAAATGATCAGTCTATAATTTTAATGGTAGGTTTATTTGAACAGTGAGAGACAGAATAACAACAAAAATATTGAGAAAAAACGCATGTAAAAAATGTTATAAATTGATTTGCATATTAATGAGGGAAATAAGTATTTGACCCCCTCTCAATCAGAAAGATTTCTGGCTCCCAGGTGTCTTTTATACAGGTAATGAGCTGAGATTAGGAGCACACTCTTAAAGGGTGTGCTCCTAACCGCAGCTTGTTACCTGTATAAAAGACACCTGTCCACAGAAGCAATCAATCAATCAGATTCCAAACTCTCCACCATGGCCAAGACCAAAGAGCTCTCCAAGGATGTCAGGGACAAGATTGTAGACCTACACAAGGCTGGAATGGGCTACAAGACTATCGCCAAGCAGCTTGGTGAGAAGGTGACAACATTTGGTGAGATTATTCGCAAATGGAAGAAACACAAAAGAACTGTCAATATCCCTCGGCCTGGGGCTCCATGCAAGACCTCACCTCGTGGAGTTGCAATGAGCATGAGAACGGTGAGGAATCAGCCCAGAACTACACGGGAGGATCTTGTCAATGATCTCAAGGCAGCTGGGAACATAGTCACCAAGAAAACAATTGGTAACACACTACGCCATGAAGGACTGAAATCCTGCAGCGCCCGCAAGGTCCCCCTGCTCAAGAATACATATACATGCCTGTCTGAAGTTTGCCAATGAACATCTGAATGATTCAGAGGACAACTGGTGAAAGTGTTGTGATCAGATGAGACCAAAATGGAGCTCTTTGGCATCAACTCAACTCGCCGTGTTTGGAGGAGGAGGAATGCTGCCTGGAGGTGGAAACATTATGCTTTGGGGGTGTTTTTCTGCTAAGGGGACAGGACAACTTCACCGCATCATTTGACGGGGCCATGTACTGTCAAGTCTTGGGTGAGAACCTCCTTCCCTCAGCCAGGGCATTGAAAATGGGTCGTGGTTGGGTATTCCAGCATGACAATGACCCACAACACACGGCCAACAAAGGAGTGGCTCAAGAAGAAGCACATTAAGGTCCTGGAGTGGCCTAGCCAGTCTCCAGACCTTAATCCCATAGAAAATCTGTGGAGGGAGCTGAAGGTTCGAGTTGCCAAACGTCAGCCTCGAAACCTTAATGACTTGGAGAAGATCTGCAAAGAGGAGTGGGACAAAATCCCTCCTGAGATGTGTGCAAACTTGGTGGCCAACTACAAGAAACGTCTGACCTCTGTGATTGCCAGCAAGGGTTTTGCCACCAAGTACTAAGTCATGTTTTGCAGAGGGGTCAAATACTTATTTCCCTCATTAAAATGCAAATCAATTTATAACATTTTTAACATGCATTTTTCTGGATTTTTTTGTTGTTATTCTGTCTCTCACTGTTCAAATAAACCTACCATTAAAATTATAGACTGACCAATTCTTTGTAAATGGGCAAACGTACAAAATCAGCAGGGGATCAAATACTTCTTTCCCCCACTGTATGTTTGGTAGGCTAACTCATTAACAATTCTTAGATTAACAGCTTTACATACCACAATGTCCAATATCTCAAAAGGTTTAAAATAGTTCATACCTCTGTTAATGCATTCATGTTGCTATCGTATTTTCTGTTATTTTGACACTTGGCTATATCATGGATCCATGTGTCCTCATCCACCTTTGAAGGTGATCCTCCATATCTGATCATGATTAGATCATAGTGGGTCTCCTTCATTAACCATGCCGGTGCTGCACAAAATGTGCGTATATTTCACAGGGTTGGGTTCAATTCCATTCCAATTCCCTTCAATGAGTTTCAATGAGGAAAATTTGGAATTGGAATTTGGTTTACTTTCTGAGTTGACTGGATTTGAAATGGGATTGACCTCAACCCTGATATTTCATTCATCAATCTTGCAGGTGCCACACAGTTGTGTATATTTCAATCATTAGGGTGATTTTTAAACACTTCAGCATTCATAACAATTAGCCTAGTTTGGATACAGTGGCATTTTTAGCATGTACATCTTGGTGGGGAAAACCCCCCCCAGAATTGGGGGGATGCATGCCAGCAAAGCCACTACACAACACCTACATAAAGCTGTCTCAACAGCAGAGTCCCAACAGCAGTCCCAACATCTTACCACCGCTACACATGGCTATCAGCAGAGCCTTGTCTGGCAGCGAAACAGTTCATTCAGCCTAATTTACTGCCTTTAAAAAAACATAGCTGATATGGCTGACTTGCTTAAACAAATGTGGTTTCTACTGACTATTGAGATGTACAAAATATGGCAGAAGGGGACGACAAGCGGATAAGAGGCAATCCCTAATTTCGATTAAGACATTAATGAGCGAGCTAGGACGGACGTAGTCAATATAACTACTTGTTCAGCACTTTTGAAATGTACAGCGACAGAATTCAGAACATGGGCCATTCTTACAGTGTTCTCCCTGTACACCAAGTCAGAACCATAGGATAAATAAAGGGGGCGTATAAGCAGACAATGAAAGCTCATATAATATTTGATGATTACATTTCTCTAAAACAAGTTAGACTACATGTGCACCAACAAGTCAGAACAGTACGCGTAATTAAGAAGGGAAAATATACCAAATTATTAGGTTGAGGCACGTGGGCTACTAACAATTAACTACACAACATACACTTAGTATTATTTTCTTAGCTGCAGTATACATATCTCCCTGGCATATTAAATCATTTATGCAGCAGCATGCATGACATTTTTGGACTCACCTTGTTGTGCTGTGCTCACTTGAACAGGAAGGTGGTGCGGCGGTCCTTCGTGGGCAAACTTTGTCATCAAAGTCTGGCATTCACTGGATTTATGGTGCTTTCAAGACAACTGGAAACTCTGGGAAAATAACAAGGTCGAATCATGAGGATGTCAGTGATCTTCAGGTCGTAGTTCTAGAAAGAGGCCCGAGTTCCCGACTTACAATTCCGAGTTGGATGATGGTTCAAAACGTATTTTCCCAGTCAGAGCTAGTTTTTTCCTGAGTTCCCAGTTGTCTTGAAATCACTGAAGTCAGATTTCCCAGTTCTGAGTTAAGCATTGTTTTGAGTGCGGCAGAAATAATGCTGGATTGACAGCATGGCCAATGTTGAATAGTTATAATTTTAAGCTTGGAAAAGAGAACTTTAAACTGAAAATTCAGACCACACACCCACTCGACTGAATAGCAGGCTAGTGATTGCTTTGCAATGTTTGCAGTTAGCCACTGATTACTTCCAAACCACTCATTGCTGAATTTGCGATTTCCAACTTGTTGTGTAATGTTTATGTCCAATGGCCGATGAGCACCGATATGTTTTATTTGTAATTTCTCTTCATTATTTCTCTTTATATGACAAAGATTAAAAAGGATTTACCAGTAGATTGTCGACTTAATTCATGATGATTACTGCTTGAAAGTATGATGTTGACCAATCAAAGCTACTGTAGATATAACGTGGTTTTACGTCATTTTATCTGTAGCCAATGACCTTGAGCCTTCTTGGATGGGCACTTCTAATGTAACACTATGGCAGCACCCAAGGGGCTTGCATTTTCGAGCTCTACCCTTATGTTTGGCAGTGAAAGTGTTCCCATGAGTGACCGAACACTGAGCCAATCATGGTCACTGCGCAACTAGAGAACATTACCAATCCCTACGCTCCATATTTTCCGCTGGCTGCCCCACCACCACAGAAAGCACTGAACAAGGCTGAAACACCTGCATTTTGGAGCTGCCTTAATCAAGAAAGAGACCATGTTTGTATGGAGGCTTTATTAACTCAATGATTTACATTAGATTTTTTTTTACATTGTTTGCAAACTGATTTGTGACGCGTATTAATGTCAAAATAACATGCAAAACAGGCAACCCCAATGACGGGTCGCAACTGCTTGGATATATTCTTTAAGTGCAATATATTTAATTAGTGGGGAAAACTCCCAGGTCATACAATGATTTACAGCTGGTCACAGCAACAAGTAATTATGATATTACTTGTAATGCCAATTGTGCATGTTTTGTGTTTTCAATGTAATACATTGACTTTGGTCAATTTAGATCAAAGGGTCTAATTACAAAGTTTGTGTAACCTGTAATATAATTTATGAATTCATTTAGAATAATCCGGTTAAATGATTCATCATACTATTCATATCTGAACACCAGTTTGCGTTGGTATTGACTCATGGTATGTTTCTCCATTTTGTTCCTTTTACACTTTTTCCCAGTGGCCTGTCGTCTTCTCTGGGCTATGCTCATTATGTGGTAGATTGATGGCTTAATCAGTCTCTAGTATTGATTCGTTACTATTCGTTGGGGTTGGGGGGGGGGGGTAATTTTCATGAGAAAGAAGTCAATACATGCCCTGAATCTGTCTTTAAGCATTAAACATTCAGCGTATGCTGTTAGTTGGAAGTTTACATACACTTAGGTTGGAGTCATTAAAACTCATTTTTCAACCACTCCACAAATTTCTTGTTAACAAACTATAGTTTTGGCAAGTCGGTTAGGACATCAACTTTGTGCATGACACAAGTAATTTTTTTAACCATTGTTTACAGACAGATTGTTTCACTTATAATTCACTGTATTACAATTCCAGTGGGTAAGACGTTTACATACACTATGTTGACTGTGCCTTTAAACAGCTTGGAAAACTTCTGATAGACTTATTGACATCATTTGAGTCAATTGGAGGTGTACACGTGGATGTATTTCAAGGCCTACCTTCAAACTCAGTGCCTCTTTGCTTGACATCATGGGAAAATCAAAAGAAATCAGCCAAGACCTCAGAAAAAATTGTAGACCTCCACAAGTCTGGTTCATCCTTGGGAGCAATTTCCAAACGCCCGAAGGTACCACATTCATCTGTACAAACAATAGTACGCAAGTATAAACACCATGGGACCACGCAACCGTCAAACCCCTCAGGAATGAGATGCGTTCTGTCTCCTAGAGAGGAACGTACTTGAGTGCGAAAAGTGCAAATCAATCCCAGAACAAGAGCAAAGGACCTTGTGAAGATGCTGGAGGAAACAGGTACAAAGTATCTATATCCACAGTAAAACGAGTCCTATATCGACATAACCTGAAAGGCCGCTCAGCAAGGAGGAAGCCACTGCTCCAAAACTGCCATAAAAAAGCCAGACTACGGTTTGCAACTGCACATGGGGACAAAGATCGGACTTTTTGGAGAAATGTCCTCTGGTCTGATGAAACAAAAATAGAACTGTTTGGCCATACTGACCATCGTTATGTTTGAAAGAAAAAGGGCGAGGCTTGCAAGCCGAAGAACACCATCCCAACCGTGACGCACGGGGGTGGCAGCATCATGTTGTGGGGGTGCTTTGCTGCAGGAGGGACTGGTGCAATTCACAAAATAGACAGCATCATGAGGAAGGGAAATTATGTGGATATATTGAAGCAATATCTCAAGACATCAGTCAGGAAGTTAAAGCTTGGTCGCAAATGGGTCTTCCAAATGGACAATGACCCCAAGCATACTTCCAAAGTTGTGGCAAAATGGCTTAAGGACAACAAAGTCAAGGTATTGGAGTGACCATCACAAAGCTCTGACCTCAATCGCATAGAAAAAGTGTGGGCAGAGCTGAAAAAGCGTTTGTGAGCAAGGAGGCCTACAAACCTGACTCAGTTACACCAGCTCTGTCAGGAGGAATGGGCCAAAATTCACCCAACTTATTGTGGGAAGCTTGTGGAAGGCTACCTGAAACATTTGACCCAAGTTAAACAATTTAAATGCAATGCTACGAAATACTAATTGAGTGTATATAAACTTCTGACCCACTGGGAATGTGATGAAAGAAATAAAAGCTTTCTACTATTATTCTGACATTTCACATTCTTAAAATAAAGTGGTGATCCTAACTGTCGCAGCCGGCTGTGACCGTGAGGTCCATGGGGCGACGCACAATTGGCCCACTGTCGTCTGGGTTAGGGTGGGTTTGGCCTGCAGGGTGGCCTTGTCTCATCGCGCACTAGCGACTCCTGTAACGGGCAGGGCGCAGTGCACGCTGACCAGGTCGCCAGGTGTACAGTGTTTCCTCCGAGACATTGGTGCGGCTGGCTTCCAGGTTGGATGTGCGTTGTGTCAAGAAGTAGCGCGGCTAGTTTGGGTTGTGTTTCGGAGGACGCATAGCTCTCGACCTTCGCCTCTCCCGAGTCTGTACGGGAGTTGCAGCGATGAGACAAGACTGTAACTACTACCAATTGGGGAGAAAAAAGTGGGAAAATAAATAAATAAATGTATTTGGCTAAGGTGTATGTAAACTTCCGACTTCAACTGTATATACAGTATATTTGAATAAAGGTCTCAGAGGTTGTATTCAAGGATATCCTTTGAGTGTATTTGCATTTTTAATTCGGACTCAACCAAATGTTTTACTTGCACCTTTAGTTTGTTAGAAATCCTGAACTTGACATCTGAACAGTAACTTGAATTAGTGCGCACATCTCCAATTAGAACCCTACCTCCAATTAATAACCCTAACCCACCCAAAAAATCTCCCACCATTACTAGAGTTGCACCTAGAGGACATATCGTCACTTCTTCACTTTGCTGCCCAGAACGGGTTTAAGGATGTCTCCAGTGTGTTGCTACAATGTCCAGGGGCAAAGAGAGCTTTACGCACCGCTAACCGCCAATGTCAGATGCCCGCTGAGATTGCCCAACATCATGATCATGCTGAGGTCCGTGCCCTGTTGCAGCAGACACTGGTTAGTGCATGTCTCAGAGTAGGAGTGCTGATCTAGGTTTAGGTCCCCCCTGTCCATGCAACCTTATTTATTGGGATCTAAAAGGCAAAAGTGATCCTATATCAGCACTCTACTCTGAGATGCTTTGGGAATACAGGCCCAGATCTCAACTCTGCTTAAACATGAAGGGGTTGTAACATTTTGTGTACTGTACTGTGCCGTTACTGTCCTGCATGCAGGGTACAATGGCAATGGGTACCCTGCATTTCCAGGACCAGGAGTCATTACATTCTCTTCAACACATCTGAATGATTACTAAATTATTTAATGATTTATTCACTTTGAAAGTAGCTAGTGGCTCTGAAGTGTCTGCAGCCCACATTTTGGGTTTCTCTTCCTAGCAACAGCCATTTTCATAACAACAAATAATCCGTCAATGCTTACTGGAAGAGCTTCTGAAAACCCGTATGTCAAGAAGCTGAACAACAAAGACAGCTGTGTTCTCAGGAATGTACTTAAGCAGATGTGGTATAGCGTACAGAGATGCTCCATAAATAACAAACATGGTGGAAGTGGGAGGAAGAAGGCTGGTAAAAGCCTTAAGAGTGTCGAGTCACCAGGTTCTCCTCATTCTCCAGGACAGCCGATATATCTCCATTTCTCCATCCCCCGACCACGCCACCTCTTTCCATTACCCATGTTTATGACCAGGGGCAATACGGTAAAGCATGCACCTCCCGTTCACCCTTTTCCTCCCCCTCTCATCTTTTCTAATCTGTCACTGCGGTGCCTTTATAAGAGTTCCCCACAGGGGTGTTGCAACACCCCCGTGGATGTTCAAGAGTTCTGTGCTTGTTCATGCAGTCACGATGGTGTTGGGGAGAGTAGTGTGGGTCGTCAGCATACATTAGGACCATTATGCGATGCCTAATGTGAGATTTCTTGCAAAATATAGATGTTTTTCTTATGTTAATATGGTGAGAGCCTCACCCCGCTTGTCCCCCCCTATCTCCCAGTGATATGAAAGGACAGGGAGGTGCAGGGCGTTCGCCGTTTACTCACTAATGACATGCAATCCAAATGTGATAGGTAGGCTACGAATGTGTATCTGTATATCCATTAGCTAAACCCAGAGCAGATGAATGTGCCATAATGTTGCCTGCTTTCCACAATGCAAATCACATTAGTCAGTGAAGACGGCAAATCATTTAGAATATGCTGCACTGTCTGGAGGTAGGTACCCCAATGGTGCAAGATCTTAAACGATAAAGAGATGCAGCATTTTCACTAAAGCCTCTCCTCAAAAGGTCTATTGGGATCTACAGTATTTGTATAGTAATTCCATTATTGATATTGAAAAATATATATAATATTCATTCACTCTCATTCTCAGCACAATAATGAAGCCCTTGCCAGTAATACCACCATGCAAGAAGCAACAGAAAAACTAAATTGAGAGCTATAGATGGGTCTGTGTTTAGAAGCTCAGTGAGTAGCAACCAGGGACCCAACCTAGGCCTAACCGTGTATCCACACCATATGTGCCTTCCCGGATATATCCTTTTTAAAATGACAAGTATAACAGTGATAAAATTACATTACAGCAACATTGTAGGGGTTCATTGAAACTGTACATTTCCATCCTCTTCTGAACTTTAATAGTAAGAGAAAACAGCCTTGCCCTCTACCTACCCTAGCCTTTATCCTTGTCTACCAACACTAGTATTGTCAAAAAACAGTTTCACTCCAGGAGCCTAGCTGCTTCTCTCCATATCTCCAAAGAGCAGCGGATTCCCCAGTGGGAGACTTAGACACTTGACAGCTGCTCAGAATGTATTTATCCTCTGGCAATGCCGCTAATTGCGAGAGATTGCAGATGGAGCCAAGGCTGATCACCCTGATGGGATTGTTCCAGGCAAAAACTCTCTGGTGTCTTTGAGTTTTAGGAAAACTGACAGGAGAGACTGAGGAAGAGCAGGGCATGCGTGTCCAACAGAGGTCACTTCCTTGGGAATACCCGGAATTCTGTAAACTGCTGGCGGCCATGTTTTTGCAGAATTGTTACGCACCGGCAAGAATGGATGTTTCCTTTCCGCGCAACTCAATATTAGGAAGGTGTTCTTAATGTTTTGTACACTCAGTGTAATCAAATTGTCAATCATAATATAACATAATACCGTTATTTTGATGTAGCCTAGAATGACACATTTCAGCTAATTTAAGTAAAAAGATCAGTGTATTTCAGCTGACTCCCGGGGCTGTTATGGGGTAGACTAAGCTCAGGTAGTATGGTGGTTTCATTACAGTTAGCCATGTGTCAGCCCCTCACCCGGCCAATTAATCAGGTTATGATTGCTTTGGGGGAACAGTGTGGTGGCTCTCTGTCAATACAGTCAAGATGAATGGCCCCTCTGCGCCTGAATGCAGCCGTATCACTCACAGAGCCTACTTAACTACAATATCACCGTTGATCTGCCACCGCTGGTCTCGAAGGCACCACACTTCTCCAATGGTAATGAGCTGTGAACTGCTCCACAGGGGAAATCTGTGCCAGTTAGGGACAGGAGAAGGAAACATTAGTATAGAGGATCTACCTATTTTAAATACAGATTATGTTAGTAGCTCCAACGACTTTCTAATTGTAATATTATGTAATCTCAGTTTAATGGTAACCTTTATCGAGGCCTTTCTTCCTAAATGAAACAATGTGTTTCTAGTTGCACAGCATGTTATTTTCTTTCATTTTTGAGATGAAATTGCCAAAGTGTAACTGAGGTGGTTCCAGGAACCACGCTTGTGTAATGTGCAAACGTCTTTTAACTCAGCGGTCTGACAGACTCGTGGCGTGCAGAAGATCTGGGTTTGAAACCCAGTTGATTACGCATGCACAAGAAAGGGTACTCTACTATGGGGGGAAATCTGGCGCATTCAATCGAATTTATTTATAAAGCCCTTCTTACATCAGCTGATGTCACAAAGTGCTGTACAGAAACCCAGCCTAAAACCCCAAACAGCAAGCAATGCAGGTGTAGAAGCACGGTGTCTAGGAAAAACTCCCTAGAAAGTCCTAATAAACGGCGAGGAGATTCTTTCCAGTCAATGCATTTGTGTTTGAGTGGTAGGTTAGAGTAATGGGCACTCTGGATAAGAGTGTCTGCCAAATTACTTACGTTTTTTTTTATATATTTAAAAAGAAAGTGGAAGGAATGACCCACTGATTATATTTACTTTTGGTCATAGATCAGTCCTACAGAGGAAGCGGTTTTTAATTATTTAAACACACATCCTCCATGCACTCCACTGATGGATACCATGTTGACTGTCAAATTGCAGTTTAAGTATAGTTTTTTCCCCTGCCATTGGATCTTTGTTTACATGCAAACTTATTTGAATAAAGTCCAGAGACAGTGAGATGCATCCCAGCTCCATGATTTGTAAACGATTTGAATGATAACCTGTCTACATTAGGAAATGACTGGTTCTTTCAGCTTGTGTACAACAGGCAATTTTAACACATTACCTATTAAAGTGAATTAAATATGATGTGTATAGTAGTAAAGGACATTTTTATAAATCTTATACAAAATACTCCGCGATTGAGTGAAGTTCCACTAGTCAACAAGCAATGATGGCAAGATTGCAAACAGGTGGCACTAGTGCCTTTTCCAAAAACACATCTAAATAAGATATTAGTTAATGGACCAAAGTCGTCCTGTTACTCTAATATATTCATGACAGAGAATACATAACATGCAATATCAAGAAGTGTAATATTGCAATGGAGTGGCTGTGTTGCTTAGGAATAGCAAATGCTTAGTTCAGTGCACATACATTTTTATGTGTTTCCATGTTAATCATAAAAATGCATATTTCTGTGTCGGTACTAGTATGGTTCAGAATATTGCCACAACATTTTAATCAGTAATTTTAACCAGTCATGTTCCTCAGGATTGACATTGACTGTTTGAACTGCGCCGTCTGGTAAGACAAGGGGTGGCGGACTATGTATTTTTGTAAATAACAGCTGGTGCACGATATCTAAGGAAGTCTCGAGGTTTTGCTCACCTGAGGTAGAGTATCTCACGATAAGCTGTAGACCACACTATCTAGAGAGTTTTCAAATCAAATTTCAAATCAAATTTATTTATATAGCCCTTCTTACATCAGCTGATATATCAAAGTGCTAGTTTTCATCTGTATTTTTCGTAGCTGTCTACATACCACCACAGACTGAGGCTGGCACTAAGACGGCACTCAATGAGCTGTATTCCGTCATAAGCAAACAGAAAAACGCTCATCCTGAGGCGGCTCTCCTAGTGACCGGGGACTTTAATGCAGGGAAACTTAAATCGTTCTTACCAAATTTCTATCAGCATGTTAAATGTGCAACCAGAGGGGGAAAAAAACTCTGGACCACCTTTACTCCACACACAGAGACGCATACAAAGCTCTCCCTCGCCCGCCATTTGGCAAATCTGACCATAATTATATCCTCCTGATTCCTGCTTACAAGCAAAAATTAAAGCAGGAAGCACCAGTGACCTGATCAATAAAAAAGTGGTCAGATGAAGCAGATGCTAAGCTACAGGACTGTTTTGCTATCACAGACTGGAATATGTTCTGGGATTCCTCCGATGGCATTGAGGAGTACTCCACATCAGTCATTGGCTTCATCAATAAGTGCATCAATGACATCGTCCCCACAGAGACCGTTCGTACATACCCCAACAAGAAGCCATGGATTACAGGCAGCATCTGCACTGAGCTACTGGCAAGAGCTGCTGCTTTCAAGGAGCGGGACTCTAACCCAGAAGCTTATAAGAAATCCCGGTATGCCATCCAACGAACCATCAAACAGACAAGGTGTCAATACAGGACTAAGATCGAATTGTACTACACTGGCTCTGACGCTCGTCGGATGTGGCAGGGCTTGCAAACCATTACAGACTACAAAGGGAAGCACAGCCGAGAGCTGCCCAGTGACACGAGCCTACCAGACGAGCTAAACTACTTCTATGCTCGCTTTGAGGCAAATAACACTGAAACATGCATGAGAGCACCAGCTGTTCCGGAAGACTGTGTGATCACGCTCTCCGCAGCCGATGTGTGTAAGACCTTTAAACAGGTCAACATTCACAAGGCCGCAGGGCCAGATGGATTACCAGGACGTGTACTCTGAACATGCACTGACCAACTGGCAAGTGTCTTCACTGACATTTTCAACCTCTCCCTGTCTAAGTCTGTAATACCAACATGTTTTAAGCAGACCACCATAGTCCCTGTGCCCTGTTCTATTCGGTACATGTGACTAATAACATTTGATTTGATTTTGAATCAGCTGTGTTACAGTAGGTCTGTGTAAGATGTTCATTTATTTCAGGTCAAACATGAAGGAATGAATTAACACACTTTTTCCCCTATCCTAATTATTTTGAAGAAAAAAAAAGCCTAAGCTTTTCCCAATTCCTTGAGAGAACAAAAAAAGGATAAGTTGCTAGCAGGAAAAATAAGCATCTTGTCTGCAATGCATTCCGTCAATAGCATCTCTACCGGTTACCAGTGTGTAAAGTACTTTTTAAATTTTTATTTAAAGGTGTGGATCAGCTTAATATTGCGGAAAGATTGATGGAAGCAACAATGTAATTGTCTGCATCATTTCCAATCCCCATATATCTTTTTTTGTAAATATATATATCCATATACATACACATATGCATACACATACACATATATACATACACATACCTATATAGACATACATACTTTTTTCCAAGATCTTACAAGCAAGATCTTATCTATTTTTGCTAACTTTCTATAAAAATGTATTGGAGTGAGATCATTTCTTTATTTTGAGATTTGTATACCGAGCATGTCCACATCTCCGTCAGACCATTTAATTGGTAAACTACACGGTAATGTAAAATGTGAATTTTTTTGTGATCCAATATCATAATTTGGTTTTAATCCAGAGAGGATAGCAAAAGTATCTAGATCCTCTATGAGGCTGTGAAGAGATTCTAATTGTGGTTTTAAAAGAAAACATGAATCATCAGCGTACAATTTTTTTACAATTAGTTTTTAAGCCACGGATTTCCAATCCCTTAATATTATTGTTTGATCTAATTTTAACAGCTAACATTTGGATGACAATAATAAATAGATATAAATATGATATGCCGATAGTGGACAACCTTGCTTTACTCCTCTAGATAGTTTAAAACTTTCTGAGATGTAGCCATTATTTATTATTTTACACCTAGGGTTACTATACATAACTTTAACCCATTTTATAAGAGATTCCTCAAAATTGAAATATTCTAGGCATTTATATATAAACTCCAGTTCTACTTTATCAAAAGCCTTTTCAAAATCAGCTATGAAAACCAGGCCTGGCGTCCCCGATATTTCATAGTATTCTATTGTTTCCAGTGCTTGTCTTATATTATCTCCAATGTATCGTCCATGTAAAAAACCTGTCTGATTAGGATGAATAATATCTGACAATACTTTTTTAATTCTATGCGCCAAGAATTTTGCTAGGATTTTTCCATCACAACACTGAAGTGTAAGAGGTCTCCAATTTTTGAAATGGACTGGATCTTTATATATACCACTTGGATCCTGTTTCAGTAATAAAGATATCAGACCTTCTTGTTGCGTGTCTGATAATCTACCATTTATATAGGAGTGGTTAAAACATGCTAATAAAGATCCTCTGAGTATATAAAAAAAGTTTTGTATACTTCCACTGGTATGCCATCCAACCCTGGAGTTTTCCCAGCCTTAAAGGCTTTAATTGCATCAAGAAGTTCCTCCTCTGTAATTTGTTCTTCACATGAGTCTCTGTACAGATGTTCATTTTACATTATTATTAGGGGAAAAAATCTATACAATTAGTTTCATTTAGTGGAGATGGAGGAGACTGAAATGAAAACATATTCTTAAAGTACTTTACTTCCTCTTTCAAAATATCATTCGGTGAATCATGCATGACTCCATCATTTGTAACAAGTTTCAACACATTTTCTGGTAGCATTTCTATATTGAAGATTGAAAAAGAATTTGGTGCATTTTTCCCCATATTCCATCCAGTTCACTTTATTTTTATAATATATTACACTGGATCTTTCTTGAGTAAGTTCCTCCATTTCTTTTTGTTTTTCCACTAACTTATTCTGTGCCTCTATGGTACAGTTTTTATTGCTATCTAACTGTACTGTTAATCCTTCAATTTCCTTTGTTAATATGGACTCTTTTGATCTGAATTGCTTTTGTTTTATAGATGAGTACTGAATTGCATGGCCCTTAAAAGGCACATTGAAAAGTGTCCCATACAATAAGGGGATCTGCTGTACCTTTGTTATGTCTGAAAAAGTCAGTCATAAATTCCTCTGTCCTAGTTCTAAACAATTTATCACCTAGTAGGCTTTGATTTAATTTCCAATATCCTCGCCCACGTGGAAATTCTGTAAGAGTAATATAAATGCCAATTATTTGATGATCCGACCGCATTCTGTCCCTTATCAACACTTTTTAAACTTTTGGTGCCAGAGAGAATGGCATAAGAAAATAGTCAAGACAACTAGCTTGATTAAGCCTCCGCCATGTATATCTCACTAGGTCAGGGTATTTTAGTCTCCATATATCCACTAATTCCAATATATCCATGACATTCATGATTTCCCTAAGTGCCTGAGGGTGATAGTTTGTAGTGCGAGTTCCTTTCCGGTCCATAGACGTATTTAAGACCGTATTAAAATCTCCCACCATAATAATAGAGTCTAGTGTTGCTTGTAGAGTTGATCAATTCTTATATATATTTTCAAAGAAGCTTGGATCATCATTATTTGGACCGTATAGGTTAATAAGCCATATCTGTTTATTGTCCAATAACATATTTAAAATAATCCATCTACTTTGATGATCTGTTTGGACAATTTGCACATTTGGATCAAAATTACTGTTAATTAAAACCATCACCCCTTTTGAATTTCTTTGCCCATGGGAGAAATATATTTCGCCCCCCCAGTCCTTTTTCCACAAAACCTCATCTAAAATTGTTGAATGATTTTCCTGTAAACAATAGATATTATATTCCTTCTTATCACGCCCTGACTATCATAGAGAGCCCTCGGGGTTCTCTATGGTGTTTTAGGTCAGGGCGTGACTAGGGGGGTTCTAGGTGTTATTTTCTATGTTGGTTTTTGTGTATGGTTCCCAATTGGAGGCAGCTGATGTTTGTTACCTTTAATTGGGGATCATACTTAGTGTGTCCCTTTTCCCACCTGCGATGTGGGATATTGTTTTGTGTTAGTGTCTTTGTGTGCTACGTATTTTGACGTTCGTTATTTCTTTGAAGTTTCACGATCAATAAAATGTGGAACTCTACTCACGCTGCGCCTTGGTCCGATTATTTATATAACGATCGTGACACTTCTCTTTTAGCCTGGTAAATACTGATCATCTTTTCTTATTATCTGCTAAGCCATTACAGTTGTAACTGGCTATACTTATTTCACCACTTACCATAATGAGACAACTTTCAGTTATATTTATCAAAATATATGTTTGTGAACGTACCATTAAAAAGTAACAATGATTGAGTGTTCTTATAGCTGTACCATGATATATATATATTTTTTAAATCCTGTTTCTTAATTTCCATAATTAGCTATTAATATTTGTAGTAATGTAGGCAATTTATGGCAAGGATTTTACCTCTCACCAGTCTCGCCATTAGCAAATGTACATTATTGCAAGCAATTATTATATTAGCAAACAATTATTGTGAATCATCCTATATTATCCCTAACATCTCTTACTTCTTCGCAACAGTTGTGGGATACGCACATACACCCACACACTCATACACACTCAACCCTTTCCCCCCACACAACCATAGGCTCACATTCTCAACAGTTGCACCATCCCAGAGCCCAACTCAAGAAAGGTCTTGATTTACAAATGCTTATACAGTTGCAGCTGTATGAGAAGGCCTGCAAGACCGTGCAGAAAAAATGGCCAGAAATTGAGAGATTTTATTAACCATTGCCACGTCCTAGATGATGGTCAAATGTACACCTTTTCCCTGAAAACACCCACAACACGGTCCCCCGTATTGACCATATTCCCAAGCATCTCCATGCAGTCAGACTTTGATTTTGTGCCACCAGGGCCACAATAATATACCCCCTCTCTGAATGTCTGAGTGGGACTCCCTCCCCACAGGTTACTGCAGCTAGTGTTGCCAGCACTGCCACTGCCTGGGTGGGGGTCACCCCACCAGAATCCCCACCGGCTTGGTACAAGGTTGTCAAGGTTCTCATTAGCAGCTTTGAGAATTTCCTTGAATAGTATGCTCTCCCTTTAGGGGGCTTTGGCTTTGCAGGATCAACCCTGCCAAGCAGGCTCAGAATCTTGAGGGGGCAGTGCTGCTCTAGGTCTCTGACCACATTTTGGCTGCATACATACCGCTTAGGGACTTTTATTTTTTTATTTAACCTTTATTTAACTAGGCAAGTCAGTTAAGAACAAATTCTTATTTTCAATGACGGCCTAGGAACAGTGGGTTAACTGCCTTGTTCAGGGGCAGAACGACATATTTTTACCTTGTCAGCTCTTCTCCTTAGTACTTCTCCTTAGTATCTGGGTCATTCAGGTGGGTGTCTAGGGTATAGGGTTGTGGACCATTCCATCAATATAGGATCATAAATAAATAAATTAGATATATAATTCATTTAAAAAATGTAGTTCCCCATGATAGGACAATAAATACATTCAATGTATAATCTATTTTAAAACACTGTTCCACCATGATAGGACAATAAATAAGACATATAATACTTTTATAATGTATATCCATCATCTGAACAACACTGAAAGCTCTCTCACAACCCCACTCACAGCAATACATTGGTTCTGGGATATGCAACCATTTCCTTTCTCACTCAACGTCACACTTTCCCAAACATAAAATATAACACACACCACACCATCCACACATACTGTGCCTTCTGTTTACTGAGTTATCTTCACCATGTTGAATTATATGCTTTTGTGTTCCAATTAGTTATATTTGAAGATATATAGAAAAGCTATATTTTTTTTATTGTATTACTACAATCCATAACTGGGATAAAATTGTGTAGCCGTGGAGTAGTCTTTGTGTCTCTGAACAACTGGTTATCAATATATAGTTTATCGACGACGAGAACTAGTCATTTCCCTTTTAATCTATTTTCCTTGAAAATTGGATACAGAACTTTACGCCGTTCTGCAATTTCCTTCGAGAACTGGTCATTCATGCCAATTTTGGTCCCAGCAAGTATTTTTCCCAGGCTTTTAACCATTATTTTATCTTTAAATGAAGCAAATTTGGCAAAGATTTGGCGTTCATACCTCGGCCCTCTCTGTCCGAAGCGGTATACACGTTCGAGTTGGATTTTGTCGATAGCTTCGCGTGGAATCTGAAGCGCTGTAAGTAGGAACTCTGTAACTACAGATTCAGGAACTTCTCCTCCTTTCTCTTGGATACCTGTAAGTATCAGATTTTATCTCATGGATCTAGTCTGTATGTCAGGTAAGGCCTCTGATCTGGCGGACTCACGAAACACAAATGTTTCATTTGTAAATTATGTCTGAGTGTTGGAGTGTGCCCCTGGCTATCCGTAAATTAAAAAGATTTGCTTAATACAAGGAATTTCAAACTTTTGATACTTAAGTATATTTTAGCAATTACATTTACTTTTGATACTTAAGTATATTTAAAACGGAATACTTTTAGACTTTTACTCAAGTAGTACTTTACTGGGTGACTTTCACTTTTACTATTTCACTTTTACATTTTCTATTAAGGTATCTTTACTTTTACTCAAGTATTACAATTGGGTACTTTTTCCACCACTGCTGGTTACCCCAGTCAAAACGGTCAGCCCCTATCAAACGCTAGTCCTTGAATCCCCACTAAATAATATGTTTGAATGGACAGGGGTAGATTATCTGTGATCACTTGATTATCTTGATTTCCCCCCCTGGCACTGAGTATGTTATTAGTGACGACTACACCCCATCGTGATCAGTATTTCAATTGGCAAAGGGCCTTGTACAACAGCCTCTTATTTCCAGTTCAATGTACTGTATTGAATCTCCTTGGATATTTGTTTTCTCTCTCATCAAACAAGCATAGCATTTCATAATGTATCAGGACATATAAAGCAACAGACGGGAAATGCATATTGTACTATGTTGCTGTCAACAGGGCAGAATATGAAGGAGCTTCTATCGAAGAAGGTGAGTAGACTGCCTCCTGTTTTCCCATAACAAGGAGTCTTTATACAAGACTTCCATGACATTTAGACCTGTTGTACTTCCGGCCATGTAGTAGTCAGTCTATTTATCGTCTATCATTACAGAATAGGTTCACTATGGACAAGGACAGCGACGACACCAGTGTCAACAAAATGATGTGCACAGCAGGAGTTGAGGAACGATGGTCAACGATATATTGCATTGTTTGATCTGCTCAATGCATGCTATTTGTGTTTCATATGGTTCATTTAATAAATCCCTCAAACTCAACTCTGGACCTCTAAGCCAGTTCCACTGCATTTTTTAATTGTTCCCCTCTAATCAGTGACTGATTTAGACCTGGGACACCAGGTGGGTGCAATTACGCTGAACAAAAATATAAACGCAACAATTTAAAAGATTTTACTGAGTTACAATTCATATAAGGAGATCAGTCAATTGAAATAAATAAGTTACTCCCTAATCTATGGAATACAGATAGAACAGACCCAGAAGGCTGCTGAACCTCGTAGGGTAAGAGTTGAATACCCCTGCAATAGATCATAGTGATCTCCAGTACCGGAGGGTATTTTTATTTTATTCTACAATGTAGAAAATATAAAGAAAAACCCTTGAATGAGTAGGTGTGTCCAACCTTTTGACTGGTACTGTATACCAGGCGGTGTCAGAGGAAGGCCTTAAAAATTGTCAGACTCCAGTCACCCAAGTCATAGACTGTTCTCTCTGCTACCATAAGACTGCTAAATAGTTAGTCCGGGTAGCTATTTGATTAACTACTCAATTATCTGCATGAACCCTTTTTGACTCATCACATACGCTGCGGCTACTGTTTATTATCTACCTCAATTAACTCGTACCCCTGCACATCGACTCGGTTCTGGTACCCTGTGTATATAAGTTGTCATTACTCACTGTGTATTTTATTGTGTCTTTTACTTTTCTATTATTTCTCATTTTTCTTTCTCTCTGCGTTGTTGGGAAGGGCCAGTAAATAAGCATTTCACTGTTAGTCTACACCTGTTGTTTACGAAGCATGCGACGAATACAATTTGATTTGATACCTTGTAGGGATGACTAGTGCTCAAGACACTCCGAGACCGGAGCAGGGAGAGGGGGATGAGCTGGGGGAGGATGAGGAGGAGGACGTGTACGCACCGCTGGGCGTAAACGATGAACAGTACGACACCATCTTGACCTCCAGCATTGCTGTAGTTACTGCTAACCGAGCACCAGCGCCCGAGACCACCCGTCTGTCAAAGAAGACAGCACCCCCTTCCTGGCTCAAGGTAGGACTAGGCCGGTGCAAACTGTGTTGTGTTCAATAGGCACGAAACAGGAGAAAACAGAATGAGATGGAGAAGGTCCTACATGAACCTGTCCAATGGTCATTGAGAACGGTCGTTGTCCTTTTCCATTTAAAAACATTTTGCTACATTGTGCCCTACTGAATATGCCCCTGGGCAGCTAGCATGCTTATGCTGCCTGTGACTAGTGAGCATTGAGCATGAGTGATAGAAAATCAGGCTCTAGTGTAATGCAACAGTTTTTTTAATAAGGTAAGTTGGCTCCTAGACTGGTGGTATGTATCTGGTGGTATGCACTAAATTTTGAGAAAAGTCTGGAGATTTCCTCAACAAACGGGAATGTGTAGCAGATGTGAAACTAGCATGCGAGGGCCGCTATGACAAAGACAGAATTGACTCTTACAACTACACATATTCAGATTCTCTGGCATGTGATATTTAAATGTTCAATTTCAGCTGTGTAAATAATACAAGAGGATGAAGCTACTGAAAGAGACTCATATTGTTAAGGCTTTATAAATCATTTGGGTTCTTGATTTCTCTCTTTCTTTCTCTGCCAAAAAACTATGCCTTTCTTTCCAATTCTTAGCCCTCCATTTGAACCGTGGACTGGATCTTAAACTCCCTCAGTGCTTTTTGGGAAATGTGATACCTTGGTTGGGGTTGGACAGGAGAAAATGTAATGCTTGGTCATCAGTCTGTGTGTTTTTCTGTAAGTGAGTCAGGCAGTGGCTGGTCCTCCATCCAACTATAGGGTTATCTGTCCTATTTGAAGACTCTTGAACACATGGAGTTCCATAACCAGCACTTACCACCATTCTGCAGTATTAAAGGCCCAAAAGTCTTTCTCTTGGGAATGAATGTGACATTATTGTGTGAGCTGCCACCTCTCTGTGAGCTTTCAGCCCGGCCCATAGAACCCGAAGCCCAGCTAAAGCAGAATACACTGCATTACAAATGCCTCAATAACAGAAGCGCAACTACTGGCCTGCCATCTGCAACCGATCTGGGCCAGTCTCGGGCCAAGTCAGCCAGCATCAGTCATTACATGTGTTTTCCATCGTTCATATCCTCCGACATGAGACAACACAGCATGGGAGAGGGCGAGTAGGGGGATCCAGAGATATCCACACAATAATACAGTGGAGAATTTCATCCGCATACTGATCACATTGCCTCTAGTGAATGTGTCAGTGATGGGCCTGACTTAAAGACACTGGAGGGGGTTGGAGTGGAGGATTATGGACTTTGCCTAATGCTTGAGTGCACTGCACCACTGGAAATAATGGACATAATTTAGTTTATCTGCTGTTCTGACTAGTAAGACAATCGTAGTCCGTATGTGGAGGATGGATCATTTGTGTATGAGGGAATATGTCTGTCTGAAATGGCAACCTATTATTCTTTAAAAAAGTGCACTATATAGGTACCATTTTGGATTCAACCTACGAGTGTGTTAGTGGGTACAGTACATGTGGGTATGCTTGTGTGTACAAGTGGGTGGGTGTATCTACAGGAGGTAAATGAAGCTTTGAAATCTGAGCGGATGACTGGGCCAGAACCGGAACGAGGCTCCATTACCATCACCCCTGTCAACAGCCTAGTGCCTCCCTCAGCGAGGGTATCCTTCAATCTGATTCCATTCAGCTTCATGGATCTGTATGCGTTTTCTCCCAAACCTTGGAAGGAGGCCATCTAATCTCAAACAAAATAAACATACTACATACTATTATGAATTTTACTATGAAATTCACTAATATTCACCATAATAAATCAGTATTTTTCCATTCATGCACTTATCCTGCCTATTTGTGTACATTAGCCTACCTCTGTGCTATTCCTGTGGAATGGCGCCATCTTGTGAATGGCGTGAAATAGACTTATCAGGGGTAGAGGGGAAAAACACAGCATCAGTATTTGTAGTGTCATGTCTGGATTGTGTCTGGCAATATGTGTTGTGTGTTTTCAGTGTTCCATAAGAAAATGGTTGCTGTATCTAATGCATTGGTTGCTGTATCTAATGCATTGGTTGCTGTATCTAATGGATTGGTTGCTGTATCTAATGGTTTGGTTGCTCTGTCTAATGGATTGTAACTCCACAGGAGAAACTATGCCAGCTGAGGGCGAGCATCATCAACAACTGAGAGGACGATGAAAGTGTCTACGTTAACATTCTAAATCCTTTTTGTTGATGAGGCAGGATAAATGGCTATCACAATTCCACACTTGGCAGAGACATACTATAGCCTACTAAACTCAGCAAAATAAGAAATGTCCCTTTTTCAGGACCCTGTCTTTCAAAGATAATTCGTAATAATCCAAATAACTTCACAGATCTTCATTGTAAAGGGTTTAAACACCGTTTCCCATGCTTGTTCAATTAACCATAAACAATTAATGAACATGCACCTGTGGAATGGTTGTTAAGACACTAACAGCTTACAGACAGTAGGCAATTAAGGTCACAGTTATGAAAACTTAGGACACTAAAGAGGCCTTTCTACTGACTCTGAAAAACACCAAAAGAAAGATGCCCTGCTCATCTGCGTGAACGTGCCTTGGGCAACCTGCAAGGAGGCATGAGGACTGCAGATGTGGCCAGGGCAATAAATTGCAATGTCCGTACTGTGAGACGCCTAAGACAGCGCTACAGGGAGAAAGGACGGACAGCTGATCATCCTCGCAGTGGCAGACCAGGCGTAACAACACCTGCACAGGATCAGTACATCCGAACATCACACCACTGGGGCGGCAGGTAGCCTAGTGGTTAGAGTGTTGGACTAGTAACCGGAAGGTTGCAAGATCGAATCCCCGAGCTGTCATTCTGCCCCTGAGGCAGTTAACCCACTGTTCCTAGGTCGTCATTGAAAATAAGAATTTATTCTTAAATGACTTGCCTAGTAAAATGAAGGTAAAATAAATAAATAAAACACCTGCGGGACAGGTACAGGATTGCAACAACAACTGCCAAAGTTACACCAGGAAGGCACAATCCCTCCATTAGTGCTCAGACTGTCTGCAATAGGCTGAGAGAGGCTGGACTGGGGGCTTGTAGGCCTGTTGTAAGGCAGGTCCTCACCAGACATCACCGGCAACAATGTTGCCTTTGGGCACAAACCCACCGTCGCTTGACCAGACAGGACTGGCAAAAAGTGCTCTTCACTGACGAGTTGCGGTTTTGTCTCACCAGGGGTGATGGTCGGATTCGCGTTTATCGTTGAAGGAATGAGCGTACTCTGGAGCGGGATCGATTTGGAAGTGGAGGGTCCGTCATGGTCTGGGGCGGTGTGTCACAGCATCATTGGACTGAGCATGTTGTCATTGCAGGCAATCTCAACGCTGTGTGTTACAGGGAAGACATCCTCCTCCCTCCTGGTGTATCCTTCTTGCAGGCTCATCCTGACATGACCCTCCAGCATGACAATGCCACCAGCCAAACTGCTCATTCTGTGTGTGATTTCCTGCAAGACAGGAATGTCAGTGTTCTGCCATGGCCAGCGAAGAGCCTGGATCTCAATCCCATTGAGCACGTCTGGGACCTGTTGGATCGGAGGGTGAGGGCTAGGCCCATTCCCCCCAGAAATGTCCGGGAACTTGCAGGTGCCTTGGTGGAAGAGTGGGGTAACATCTCACAGCAAGAATTGGCAAATCTGGTGCAGTCCATGAGGAGGAGATGCACTGCAGTACTTAATGCAGCTGGTGGCCACACCAGATACTGACTGTTACTTTTGATTTTGACCCCCCCTTTGTTCAGGGACACATTATTCCATTTCTGTTAGTCACATGTCTGTGGAACTTGTTCAGTTTATGTCTCAGTTGTGTAAATATTTGTATGAACATAAGATTTAACATGTTAAGTTTGCTGAAAATAAACACAGTTGACAGTGAGAGGATGTTTCTTTTTTTACTGAGTTTACATATGATCATTACCATGACTTTTAACAATGTGCTTACATTTGACATACTGTAAGCAGTCACAGCTAACATCAAGGGACTTCATATAATTGACACAAACAGTTGTTTAGGTAAGCTAGTTGGCCAGCTAGCTAGTTAACCGTTTGTGACCTATTACAATATTATGCCAGAGCCAATAAGGCCACAATATAGAGATGTTTCTAAACGTTATGCAGAAGATTGAAGTCCTAATTACCCTTCTAGTTGTAGTCCCATTGGGTACACATCAAATGACAGCACCCTTTGTAACATAAAGAGTTTTGTAGTTGCAATTCCCACAGCTCATCTTGATGATGGTGATTAGTCTACAAATGACAATCTTGGCAGAGGGAATTTTTACATTCCTTAATATAAGTCTAACTTCTCTGTCATTAAAGTGGTGTGAAAGTGACATTGCAGAAAGAGAGTAGAGAGCCACATGCAGTACAGTTACAGTGCCTCAACGACCCTCTTTCTCGTCTCTTATACAATCAACATCATCCACCACACACCCAGCAAGTCCTTCAAAATGCTTCGCATTCAGAGAGAGAGAGAGAGAGAGAGAGAGAGAGAGATTGGTGTCTGCTGTTTGTTTTTCATGTCTTTTCATTCGCTGCCTCAGTTCCTGCAGTAGTGAAACGATCGTCCCAAAGGAACAGTTAGCTTGAGAAACTCTTCTGAACAGTAAAGGATCGGAAACGTTCCAGTAAATTTCCTAAATTTTCCATGGGAAGTTAAGCCCTGGAATTTGGGGAATTTAACTTAAATTCATCAAAAAAGTTAGTTTATAACAAGTGAACCTTTTTTTGTGAGATACACAAGGCAATTCTAGGTCTTGTGGCATATTTTGGTTAAACTATCCCCAATTCAATGGAATTGCAACCCTCTGCATGCACAGTGCATTCTTCCATCACATGTTAATTTGTATATATATATTTTTATTTTTTCCTTTATTTAACTAGGCAAGTCAGTTAAGAACAAATTCTTATTTACAATGACGGCCTACCAAAAGGCAAAATGCCTCCTGCGGGGACGGGGGCCTGGGATTAATAAAAATAAAAAAAATACAATATAAATATAGGACAAAACACACATCACAACAAGAGACAACACAACACTACATAAAGAGAGACCTAAGACAACAACATAGCAAGGCAGCAACACATGACAACACAGCATGGTAGAAACACAACATAACAACAACATGGTAGCAGCACAACATGGTAGAAGCACAAAACATGGTACAAAAATGATTGGGCACAGTCAACAGCATAAAGGTCAAGAGAGGCTGCTGTCCACATTGAGAACCGATCACTGGACACTTTAATAAATGGATCACTAGTCAGTCACTTTAAACAATGCCACTCTAAATAATGCCACTGTAATAATGTTTACATATCTTACATTACTCATATCACATGTATTTACTGTATTTTATACCATCTACTGCACCTTGCCTATGACCGCTCGGTCATCGCTCATCCATATATTTATATGTACATATTCTCATTCACCCCTTTAGATTTGTGTGTATTAGGTAGTTGTTGGGAATTGTAAGATTATTTGTTAGATATTACTGCATTGTTGGAACTAGAAGCACAAGCATTTCGTTACACTCGCATTAACATCTGCTAACCATGTGTATGTGACCAATCAAATTTGATTTGAAGGTAGAGACAAAAATACATCACACAAAGCAGCCACAACTATAAGAGTGTCCATGATTGAGTCTTTGGATGAAGAGATTGAGATAAAACTGTCCAGTTTGAGTGTTTGTTGCAGCTCGTTCCAGTCGCTAGCTGCAGCAAACTGAAAAGAGGAGCGACCCAGGGATGTGTGTGCTTTGGGGACCTTTAACAGAATGTGACTGGCAGAACGGGTGCAGTGCACTCTTCCATCACATGTACAGTTGGTTCTCAAGATCTTGCACACTAATGAGATGCTATTGAGCCCACACTACTACGCTGTCTGAGCCAAGGACTACATGCTTTCTGGTAAATTTTGATTACAATACTGGGTGGGATGAATATATTTTAAATGACATACATGATTTTTTGTTAACTAGTAAAGAGTAGCCTACAGCAAAATGTGTTTAAATAATGTCTAACTTGTTAACAAAGTCTGCTAGTTAGTTTTTGCTACCATGTGGGTTTTAGCTTGCTTGAGCCTGCTAACTGAGGAATTTTAATTCACCTGTTTCCATACATGTTTCATTTTAAAACATTTATCTTACAAAGGAGTTGTTTAATCTAACTGCTTAACTATTTATCTGTACATGGAATTGTATTTGTTTTTTTATTACTCATTTTCTTCTAATATTTACTGGAAAATGCCACGGGCACAATCTGATGTTTGGAGACTTTTCACTGCAGCTAATGTAGAAGGAAAAGCTGTGTACATTTGCAAATACTGTGCCAAATCATATGTGAAGAATGCAACAAAGATGCAGAACCATCTGGCCAAGTGCATACATTTCCCTCAGCACTTACAACAAGCAACCTCTGGCAAAAGTCCCTCTACTTCTATTCGAGGTGAAAATGATTAATCAGACACCTTATCGATAGCAACAGCTCACGAATCAGAAGTTTTTTTGACTCAATGGAGGAATGTAGTCAGAGAAACTCTGATGAATGTCTTGCTTGAGCTGTGTATGTAACTGGTTCACCTCTGATGCTCACAGGCAATGTGTATTGGAAGAGATTTCTGAATGTTCTTCGCCCAGCATACACCCCTCCAACCAGACATGATTTATCTACTAATTTGCTGGATGCAGAGTTCAAGTGAAGGTCAAGCAAATCATAGAGAAAGCAGACTGTATTGCAATCATCTCTGATGGGTGGTCGAATGTTCGTGGACAAGGAATAATTAACTGCATAATCTCCACCACTCAACCAGACACAAGGTACAACAGACATACCGGTCTCTACATTGCAGATGAGCTGAAGGCAGTCATCAATGACCTTGGACCACAGAAGGTATTTGCACTGGTGACAGACAATGCTCCATATGATATGGTAAATATATCCAATGCAAAAAATATCTACAATATGCATACATTTCCGTTAATTCCCATATATTACTGTTAATTCTCATATATTCCCATTAATTCCCATGGAAAGTTTCCACCTCTGAATATTCCCCAAAATGTGCAACCCTAGCAACCCAGCCCTTAGCCGTGGTATATTGGCCATATACCACACCCCCTCGTGCCTTATTGCTTAAAAATGCTTTATATTCACTCTGGCTTTCCATACCCTTATAGGTCCCATCAAACAAGAACATTGTATCATTTCCTAGCTGCTTTGAGAAGTTTGAGTGTTTAATCATTGGTATAACTGTTGTATAATGTTTGTTTGTAGATGGATTTTAAAAGTAGACACAGCAAAAGGACGTTGCACAAGCAGCACCACAGATATTGCTCTCAAACAGACACAGACAGTATCTGTGCACGGGTTTGCTTCACACTGTTACAGCCTGGTAGCTAGGATACCAAAACAGCATAAAAGTTTATCCTCGCGCTCCAACGTTCTTAGTTTTTGCAGAAATTGACCCACTATGATGTTTACTTTGTCCATCTGCATCATATCGCCGACTCTACCCTTAAATATCAAGTTCTTCAAGATAGAATTAGCATATTTTGCTTTCCTACATCCCAATAACAAGATATCGATAAATGGTCAAATGTAACATAAAGATGAGCATATCAGTTCTATAAAAATCTACGTCCATTATGACTATGTTCAGTAAGTTATTTTTTGTAATACATATTTTTTTCTCACAATGTCATGCAATCGTATGTGTTTTCAGAGTTTTGTTCATACATGCAGCAGTGCTATGACTCAACCATCCATATAGACAGGTGTGACATCTCGGGACACCTGTGAATTGCTGAGCACAATAATTACACCAGAGGGAACTGTGGTACTAAATATGAAAACCAAAATACACAACATGAAACCTGAGGGTATACTACAAAGAAAAATCAACTAGTTAGCCAGATAACTGTGATAAACAACCAGAAATAACTATTGAAAGCTAAACTTCGATATGTGTTTTTGGTTGTTGAATTAAGTAGACCATGCCCATTTAAAGCTTATCTTTCCAAAAAAAATTTATATATTTGAGAATATTTTGGCAAGTTAGCAGGCTAACTCCTTGAACCTTCTTTGTAGTATACCCCTCTGCATGATGAGCGTTACAAATCCTGTTTTCCTTCACCAGTATTTGAAGTCTCTGTGATTTGACAACCACTGCACTATAGTCTACATCACCACCCATCTGGGGCCAAAAGACCAATAAACAACCAGTTTGCCTTTGGTAGGCTATGACTTTAATGAAATAAGAAACATTTAAATAGTAAGCGCTACAGGGCCTATAGTTAATTATAAGTCATATTCCGCCCTCTAGTGGACAAGGAAAAACAATACACCTAAAGACAGTCAAATCAAATCAAACTTTATTTGTCACATGCGCCGAAAACAACAAGTGTAGACTTTACTGTGAAGTGCTTACTTACAAGCCCTTAACCAACAGTGCAGTTCAAGAAGAGTTAAGAAAATGTTTACCAAGTAAACTAAATTAAAAAGTAACACAATAAGAATAACGAGGCTATATACAGGGGTACCGGTACCGAGTCAGTGTGCGGGGGTACAGGTTAGTTGAGGTAATTTGTACATGTAGTTGGGGGCGAAGCGACTATGCATAGATAATAAACAGCGATTAGCAGCAGTGTACAAAAGAGAGGGGGGTTCAATGTAAATTGTCCGGTGGCGATTGTATTAATTGTTCAGCAGTCTTATGGCTTGGGGGTAGAAGCTATTGAGGAGCCTTTTGGTCCTAGACTTGGCGCTCCGGTACCGCTTGCCGTGCAGTAGCAGAGAAAACAGTCTATAACTTGGGTGACTGGAGTTTCTGACAATTTTATGGGCTTTCCTCTGAGATCGTCTATTATATAGGTCCTGGATGGCAGGAAGCTTGGCCCCAGTGATGTACTGGGCCGTTCGCACTACCCTCTGTAGCGCCTTATGGTCAGATGCCGAGCAGTTGCCATACCAGGCAGTGATGCAACCGATCAGGATTTATTTTTTTATTTCACCTGTAGGCCAGTTGAGAACAAGTTCTCATTTACAACTACGACCTGGCCAAGATAAAGCAAAGCAGTGCGACACAAACAACAACAGAGTTACGCATGTAATAAACAAACGTACAGTCAATAACACAATATAAATCATCTATATACAGTGTGTGCAAATGAGGTAAGATTAGGGAGGTAAGGCAATAAATAGGCCGTAGTGGCGAAGTAATTACAATTTAGCAATTAAAAACACTGGAGTGATAGATGAGCAGAAGATGAATGTGCAAGTAGAGATACGGGGGTGCAAAGGACCAAAAAAATAAATAACATAATGGGGATGAGGTAGTTGGATGGGCTATTTACAGATGGGCTATGTTCAGATGCAATGATCTGTGAGCTGCTCTGACAGCTGATGCTTAAAGTTAGTGAGGGAGATATGAGTCTCCAGCTTCAGTATTTTTAAAAATTAATTCCAGTCATTGGCAGCAGAGAACTGGAAGGAAAGGCAGCCAAATGAGGAATAGGCTTTGGGGGTGACCAGTGAAATATACCTGCTGGAGCGTGTGCTACGGGTGGGTGCTGCTATGGTGACCAGTGAGCTGAGATAAGGCGGGTCTTTACCTAGCAACGACTTATAGATGACCTGGAGCCAGTGGGTTTGGCGACGGATATGAAGTGAGGGCCAGCCAACGAGAGCATACAGGTCACAGTGGTGGGTAGTATATGGGGCTTTGGTGACAAAACGGATGGCACTGTGATAGACTGCATCCAATTTGCATAGTAGAGTGTTGGAGGCTATTTGGTAAATGACATTGCCGAAGTCGAGGATCGGTAGGATGGTCAGTTTTACGAGGGCATGTTTGGCAGCATGAGTGAAGGATGCTTTGTTGCGAAATAGGAAGCCGATTCTAGATTTAATTTTGAATTGGAGATGCTTAATGTGAGTCTGGATGGAGAGTTTACAGTCTAACCAGACACATAGGTATTTGTAATTGTCCACATATTCTAAGTCAGAACCATCCAGAGTAGTGATGCTGGATAGGCGGGCAGGTGTGGGCAGCGATCGGTTGAAGAGCCATGCATTTAGTTTTACTTGTATTTAAGAGCAGTTGGAGGCCACGGAAGGAGAGTTGTATGGCATTGAAGCTCGTCTGGAGGGTTGTTAACACAGTGTCCAAAGAAGGGCCAGAAGTATACAGAATGGTGTCGTCTGCGTAGAGGTGGATCCGAGAATCACCAGCAGCAAGAGCAACATCATTGATGCATACAGAGAAAAGAGGATGTTCTCGATGGTGCAGCTGTAGAACCTTTTGAGGATCTGGGGACCCATGCCAAATCTTGAGGTATGTCTAAGTGATATTCTTCAAGACCCAATGCATACCAGTTTGAATTATAAAAAGAGTGAGTGTTCTTATCACTTAGTGGGCTTTTAGGCCATATAATCTGGTTCTACTACTCACATGCAGGTTGAACAAAAAACAGATTAATGCAGAAATAGGCAACAGTCACATAAGTGTTTCCCAACTCCAGTCCTCCAATACCCCCAACATTACATATTTCTGTTGTGGCCCCGGACAAGTACACCTGAATCAACTAATCATCAAGCCCTCAATGAGTTGAATCAGGAAGACTGGAGTTGGGAACCGCTGAAAAAAACCCATGTACAGTAGACTGTCGACATTATATATCTCAGATGTCTGTTTCTCTTATCAGTTTATGGTGAGTGGGACGAAGTCATCCACATGGAGTAGGACAAAGTTGTCCCTAGACTATGATCTTGGGTCAGTTTAGAATTTCCCCCACTAATGGTTAAGGACTGGATTGGGGGAGGGGAAGCTGATCCAAGATCTGTACATAGGGGAAACATCACCACTAAGTCAACCATACAGGGGAGCAATCTGTTCAGCACCTTGAAGTACAGGCATCTGCAGCCAGAGGGCAGCATCACAAAGCAGTGATTTACAGGTTTGTCACTGGTCCAAGTCTATGATGGAAGATTTTTTAATTCATGTTAATTGAGGTTGTGAATGTTTGGGGTGCATAATGATAAACATGGAAGCAATTCAGGGTTTTAAGGATTTTGTTCTTATTGGAGATGGTGACTATTGAAAACACTGATGCTGTCGTACCAAAGCACTGGTTCATTGACACAGCGGTACAATACAGCAGCCGGAATGGGTCTAACTAAAAGGGAAAATGGCTTGTTGCAAAGAATGTATAGTCTTTTGTAGGGAATTTTAACTAATACAGGATAAAACACAAACCCCTCGCTTGGGCCGCAATCAGCAGGGTACAATGTGTAGTGTTCACATAGAAATATAATCTGTAGAACAAACATGCCTCTTTTAATATGTAGAATAAGGAATCACATATTCTATTCATGGCATGTCTAATACAACGTTCCACAACGGTTGTCTGCTGAACCAGATTCCCTTGTCTAGAAACCCTGGCATCAGTCGTAGCCGTTTGCCAACCAAGCAGCTGGGTACACGCTGCGTGCCATTCTCGTGATCGACCATGCTCTTTGCGAATAATATGCATTAAAGCCCATCCTTCCTACTTAGTCCTGCCAGTTAGCCTTTGGAGATGATCCAGCTCAGGCTGCAAGACCCCGTGGCATCAGAGACATATGTTTGTCTGTCACCTGCTGAGCATAGTTCCTTCTGTCTTCCCTGTCAGGGCATGGTGGTGGTTAGACCATGGTCATGGTTCATCATGCATAAATGTTTCATGCCGCACAGCTCGGAGAGAGGGAGCTTTTTACAGGAGAAGGTTAGTTTGCGTTGTCAACATAAAACTAATAATTAAAAAATAATAATAAAAATGTGTTTCCATCAAATCTTTGGCCATCACTTTAGCATGAATGCAAATCATTTATGAATGACATCTCATTTCCCTGGGTGAGAAGTTTTGTGAGAATTGACTTCTCTGTTGTTCAAGGTGAGTTTAACGTTGATGGTGTGCTGCCAAACTGTTGATAACTACACAACAAGATATACTTCCCCCAAAAGCATTAGGAGTTGTAGATACAGCGGACCTCACAACTGTCATTCTATAGATCTATGCTGCTTGGCTCAACCAAGCTAAAATCAAGATGCTATAATTCAAGCTGTTAAGATAGCTCACATTTTTGTTGAAAAAAATTCAGACCTTGATAGATTTCCCCTGCAGCAGAAATGATTGAAAAGCTTTCATTATGACTTTGTAGACACTCATTGAAAATGATCTATAGTACTTAACTTCATTAAATTGTATTTGATTTATCCTTTATTTAAACAGGTGAGTCCGATTGAGGTAAAACTAGTTTAAGGTAGCCCTGGCATTTAATAGAGAAGGGCACTCAAGCAACTCTGCAGAAGCAAGTACTTGGAGCTTTCCCCCTTGGTGACCCCCCTCCCCCCTCTTACACACACACTTTCCTGTGACTCCCACTTGGGTTGTTTCTCTGTGCCCTGGCAGGATTAAGGCTGAGGATTGAGCACAGCTGCAACCCTGATAAAAATCTTGCAATTTCACAGTCTGTGGCGTTCTCTCATCCCCTAATCCACATAGCACATACAGAATACGGGAACCCCTTACCAGGAAGAGAATGAGCTGTTCTGAGCAGCATTTCCGGTTTGCAGCCACCATAAATTGAATAGACTTAAGTCAGGAGGTGTGAAATAGGTGTCCAGCCCCAGATGTGTACAATTGAAGAGTCGTGTGTCCATGTCCTGACCAGGTTTAGACTACTGTAATTCTGATTTATGTGACTGGTAAATGGGGTTTCATTACAAGTGGAAGTTGGCTACGGCCAGGAATCACAATATCAGTATTTGCAAGGTGACAGCTGCAGAGACTTACCTGGTGTTAGATTTTTTTTCTCTCAATAGTTTTTCATTATCTTTTAAGATGCACTACCTTGTTGGGGTCAAAGTGTCTCAGAGAGCCAGATCCCTGCCTTTCTGAATCCCCACAACCAACCCTCTGCATTATGCCACCTCTGCCCAGTCTCTCTAGGGCATGGCTCATCCCTGGCAGACACAGTGACATCCATCTGCCAAATGGCACAGGTACATAGTCGTGTGCCCTTGTCCTTTCCCAGTCTGTTTGATCAGGGGCCAAACGAAGACTCAGTGGTCCCCACTGTGGAGCTCTGGGCTCTAAGCTCTGTCAGGGTCCCCAGGGGCCTCACAGCAGCCCTACCAGCGGCTCTCTCTTGTGGCTTTGGAGAGATTAATAGTTCCTCCTCTGCTGAGGCCTTTTGTAAAGCAGTGCCCAGGCGTGATCAAGCTGTTGGAGTAGCGGGGAGGCGAGGAGTGGCAAGGGGACGGGCCTGGCGACGAGGGGGGTTGGCTTCTTCCACTGCAGGTCAGTTCATAAAAGGGAGGTGGCGGCTCTGCATTTTTAATGAATCTGCTTCACCTGAGCTGGGGTGGAGCCCAAAACATACCAGTAATTTGATGGGACAATTGCCACAGTGTAGCAATTATGTCCTCACAAGGAAGGAGTCAAATTACAGAGTTGCAACCTTGAAATGCAAATGAAAGGTGCAATACTCTCCATACCGTGTATCTTATGTTATATTCCAGTCTCCAAGGCTATCGCCTAGTGGTGATAGTGCAGTTCTATTGGTTTTCCACAAAGGGGTGCTGATGATTTTTAAAAGGTTGGTACTGCACCTGATAGTTTTTGAATAAAGGGTTAATAAATTGTTTGTTGTTTAATAACTGCTGACAAAAGGTCCAGAGACACAACACGATGACAAACACTCTTCAAACATTTTTCCCCAGGGGGCCTAACACTCCCTTAGGTCTTCCTCATGCCCCTCCTGTGATGTCTAAAGGTTTGCTTCTCACATGTATTAGCAGGTTTCTCTATAACAACTATGCTAATTATTCTTACACACGTGCAATAATGGATTGACTCAACGTCCAACTAATCGTGTGCAAGATGGTGGCCCATGTGGGGATTATGGTGATTTCTCTAACGTTGAGGGTGGGAATTATGTGGTAGAAAAATGACTTCAAATGCAATGGACTTTGAATTGATCATGTTGAATGTGTGTTGTTTGTTTAGGTTTATCTCTGGATGCCTGGATTTCTGCCCACAGCCCTGGTTTAGATTAGGGTATTATCTGTTCACACTAGACCACAGCTGAACAATCAAATAATCCACCACACATAAACACACAACTAATGTTCTCCGGCATCGCAGTCAGGATTAAAGGTTCACTCATGGGTGATTCTCATGAAACCAGTTTTAAACATGTCTGTAGCCAATTGAGTTACAAAACCATGATGCATCTGCAAAAAAATCAACTATCATTCTGGAGACTAAGATGGGTAGTTTTAGCCAAACATTACATCTAAAACTTTTGCCCTGAATTTGGAAATTTTCACCCCAAATTCTCTATACCGAAATGCGTCTGGATTAAATTCTCAGGTAATTTTATAAAATGCAATAATATGTTGCTGTAATTTGTTCATAAGTCATAAAAATGATATTCTAGTTGAAGTTTGCATCAAACTAGAATATTTATTACGTAAAACACAGTGTCTGTGCCGTAATTGCCATAACACTTTTTCAAGTTCATGTAAAAACTCCAATCTGTTTTTAAACAAAGATTTATTCACCCATGATGCATAATCTAAAGCAGTAGATGACCACAAGTTAAGTAAATGTATTCACTTATATGCCTTCAGAATGAGGTTCTTATTCTCAAACACCCCCTTCATCCCACTTCGCCTTTTCATTACTGAAACAGCTAAAAAGCTCAAATTGGGAAAAAGTCAGAAACATTAACTTACCAAACATGGAGGCATGAACGGGGTTTAGGGATGTGGTCAATTATTTGCTGACTCAATGTCTGTCTTCTATTATTTGCACTGAGCTAAGTGCCTCAATACAAAAAAAACACAATTCTCATCACCACACCATTTTAAGTTCTGTTTCAGTAATGAGAACCTTCATTTCGGTAATGATATTAAGCTAATTTGAATGTATAGTCAATGGGTGTGCTGTGTTGGAAACTTTGATTTACGTAGGGCTTGTAAAGAAATATGGTGTGTTTAATTAAACACCATTTAACTTACTTTAAGACGCAATCGGCAGTGTGTTTCAGCAAAGAGCAATCGCACCACTTAAAGGCCTCCATTAGAGGGCAATGCCGCCTCTATTTCGACGGCAGAAATGGTCCTTTAGGTTCCACCACCGAAAAAATGAAGCAGGCTGCTAATACATATTCACGAATTGGGGGTGGGAACGTTGTGCGTGACTTCCACGTGTAGTGGAGAAATAACAAGTAGAGAGCACTGACCAAAATATGTGAGAGGAGTTGAGCGGTCGGAACGCCTATTGGCTCACAGAGCAACACCGCGCCTGCGCTCCACATCCTTTCCAACAACGCTCCTTACTCACAGAAAAAAATGCTCCAAATTCGTTCAATTAATTAAAGTCACAATTTAACCAACACCCATCTATTTTTGAGACTACCTGGATCTACCATTTCGTTTTGAAGTATTGAAACCAAACCATATGATTTGAATGAAAAGTATTTTAATAAACAACATGAAAAGGTGCCTGTAAGACATTTCAAATAGGCTACATTTTCAAATAGGTTACATGTCACATTAAACTGCATATAAACACTAAATAGGCCAGGGGCCAGACAGGTAGCCTAAGGAACGAAAATAAATTATTTTAGGCCATATTATTATTTCAAGGCTATAGCCTACAAATAAATACATTGTGAAGCATTTGTGAGTAGGCACACTAGGGTGGCAGGAACTTAAAGCGCGCAGTATTTAAACATTAGTCTATAAATTGCGCATATAGGCCATGACTTACTTAATGCCTTATTAGGCTCAGTCTACAATGCCTTTGAATTTACTTTTAGAAACACGAGTTTGGCTTCAGGCTTGTGCAATGGTGGCTGGAGTGCAGGCCAGCAGGGGAGAATACCTCCTCCGTGCTTGCAGACTGGGGATGCCGAACGCCCTTCGGGCAACTCTTGCCAGGCTGGGCAGGGATGCGTTTTAATGATATATTTATTAGGTAGGCCTAAAGGGTTTTAGGCAAAATAATAGAACGAAAATGAACGAAACTTAAGAGATCTGATTTGTTTTTTTGATAAATACTTCGCTACAATGACACATTTACCTAGTTAAACACCTTGTTCCGTTCTGTTAGCAGGGTGCACGTAGTAACTTACACCATCATGATTTCACCTGTCATCAGATTCCACAATGATTATTTTAGTTGTGCACACAACATCACCGTTCTCCGTCCTCCTCATCTTTGTAAGGCACCTTGATTTTGCACCTGTGTGTTTTATCAGTTTCTTCATGGAAATATTTAGTCACGCTCCAGCCTTTGGGAAACTCGCTCCAGTCAAATACTCTGGCACTGACAGCTGTCGGTGTCGCTAACTAATGTTCCGTTGTATCCGAGTTCCAAAATGCAATCGTATCACACACAATTTTACCATTTAGGCAAGACTAGTGCAAAAATAAATTAAACTTGACAAATTATCCAATAGATTATAATAATTTGCTGGTAAAAAAGTGGAGGTGCATAAACAGGCTGGCAGCCAAACGTAGGCTAAAGCAAAAAACTCTAGCCAGAGACGGAAGAGCAAGCGAGACACCCCGCTTGCAGTTTTTTTCTGGTTCAATGAAAGTCAATGAACTAAGTAGACCAGACCCAGCTGCTATTGCAAACGGCCCGAGTGAACTATCTTCGTTTATCCACCTGCTGTAGCCAAAGATGATCTAGTAACATTGCTCAGCGCACTGGTGACTCGCTAACTTTGCAGATGTTTCTGATTCATAAACAATGCCATGCTAGTGGGTGGTACCATTCAAATAAACCCCAGCCCCGAAATTGTAGTCTAAAAATAATTGACACGTCATTTCATAGGAAAAGACACGTCATTGGCACAAATTGGAACGAAGCAGGCAGTTCAGTTTTGTCACTTCAAGCCCAAATATATCATACTTTGACTAAAAAGATTACTTGACGTACAACATTGTGCAACATCATGCGTAAGTTCTGTCCACTCTTTCAGCTCGAAAAAGTGGATTTCTTACTGGTGTGGGTGTTTATTGGAGGATATCCCCAATTTTTACCTGATTCACAGTTACCTATTGTGTTATGCCGTTTGGCCATATCCCCCCCTATGGGCCACAATGTGCCAACAGTCAGTATTTGGATATTTGTGCAATGCTTGATAGTGTGTGTGTGTGATGTTAACAGAGAGGTCTATTTTCTGGGTGACCTGAACATTGACTGCTTAGTATTAACCGGTCCTCTCAAGAAGATGCTTCTAATTGTGACTAATATGTAATATGACCCAAGTTATCACTCAATCACTCAACCAACTAGAATGCATACCAATAGTGTTGGATCTGTGACATCCACTTGTATTTATCATATCTTCACTAATGCTGCAGAGCTTTGCTCCAATGCAATATCAGTTCCCATTGGCTGTAGTGATCATAACATTGTGGCAATAACAAGGAAAGCCAAAGTGTCAAAGGTTGGGCCTAAAGTAATTGAAAGGGATCATACAAAATGCTTTCTCAGGACTCTTTTGTTGATGATTTTTTTTAAAATGTTGATGAGGAAGTGAATCCAGATGCAGTACTGGAAGTATTTGTAATATTATTCATGCTAATTGTTGACACGCATGCACCTGTTAAGAAATTTACTGTGAGAACTGTTAGAGCACCCTGTATTGATGATGAATTGAAAAATGATATTGTTAAAAAAAATTATGCAAATAAGTCAGGCTGCTCAGCTGATTGGGTGGCATGCTGTAAATTAAGAAATCGAGAAGTTGACAGGTCATTCATAACCAAACCTTCCAATATCACCAATCATTTCAATGACTATTATACTAGTAAAGTGGAAAAACTCAGAAGTGACAACATTAAACAGTGAACTATCATATTTTTTAAATAAAATATCTAATAATGAAAGAGAAGTGTTGCTGTTTCGAATTTGGTCAAGTTAGTGTGGGAGAGGTGGGAAAACTATTGTTATCCATCAATAATGATCAGCCACCAGGTATAGACAACCTTGATGGGAAACTATTGAGAATGGTAGAAGGTTGTATTGCCAACCCTATTTGCTATATCTTTAACCAAAACCTAAAGGAGTGTGTGTGTCCACAGGCGTGGAAGGAAGCTAAAGTAATTCCACTGCCTAAAAATGTTATCTTTAAAAGAACTAGTTAACTACTGACTTTGAGCATGCATAGAGAAGTGCATAGAGAGAAGGGCGCTCAACTTGTACTGCACTTATTCAGAGGATTGATGATTGGTTAAATAAATGGATAATAAGATGATAGTTGAGGTTTATTGTTAGATTTCAGTGCAGCCTTTGATGTTATTGATCATAAATTGTCACTTGCTATGGCTTTACATCACCTGCTCACATGGTTGGAGAGTTATTTATTCAATAGAACCCAGAGAGTGTTCTTCAATGGAAGCTTCTCTAACATCAGATACTGTATGTACAGTGCGGTGTCCCTAAGGGCAATTGCCTTGGGCCGTTACTCTTCTCTATTTTTACAAATGATTTGCCACTGGTCTTACCCAAAGCTAGAATGACTATCTATGCAGATGATTCCACACTCTACATGTCAGCACCTAAAGCCAGTGAGCTCACTGAAATTCTAAATAAGGAGATTAATAATAAGCAGGTCTTAAATACATCTAAAACTAAAAGCATTGTATTTGGTACAAAACATTCTCTAAGACCTAAACCTCAATTAGAGTTGTGCATAAAGTGTGTGACCATCGAGCCAGCTAATTTCCTAGGTAGAACATTGGATGGTCAATTACCATGGTGAAGTCGTATTTAATATTTTTAACCGGGCAAGTCAGTTATTTTCAATGACGGCCTAGGAACAGTGGATTAACTGCCTTGTTCAGGGGCAGAACAACAGATGTTTACCTTGTCAGCTCAGGGATTTGATCTTGCAACCTTTCGGTTACTAGTCCAACGCTCTAACCACTAGGCTACTGGCCACCCCAAAATTGTATTGACAAAGTTGTTGTGAAGATGGGGAGTGGTATGTCTGTTTATAAAAAGATGTTCTGCATTTTTGACACAAAAATCAACTATACTAGTTGTAAAGGCTCTGGTCTTGTCACATCTTGATTACTGTCCAGTAATATTGTTTAATGCAGCAAAGAAAGACCTAGCAAAGCCGCAGCTGGCTCAAAACAGAGCATCACACCTTGCCCTTAACTGCAGATACAGAACTAACATCAACAACATGCACGGCAGTCTTTCCTGGTTGAGGGTTGACGAGAGATTAACTGATTCTCCTAGTTTTTATGAGAAATAATACTGTGATGAAAATTCCAGATTGTCTGCATAATCAAATAAAATTCAGCTCAGACACCTATATCCCACAAGAGATACCACCAGGGGTCTCTTCACAGTCCCCAAGTCCAAAACTAATTCACGACATTGCAAAGTATTATACAGAGCCATGATCGCATGGAACTCCCTTTCATCTCCACTTCCTCAAGCAAACAGCGAAATTACCTTTAAGAAAACTGATTATTTTGTAGTTGTTTGTATTGTTTTTGTTGTTGTATTGTTTGTGTATCGTTGTATTTTAAATTTGTTTCACTGACCTTGTCTATCCGTGTGTCACGCCGTGACCTGAGAGAGACGGTTTATTTCTCTATTTTGTTAGGTCAGTGTGTGGGGTGGGCATTCTATGTTTTGTATTTCTTTGTGTTGGGCCGAGTATGGTTCCTAATCAGAGGCAGCTGTCTATCGTTGTCTCTGATTAGGAATCATACTTAGGCAGCCTTTTCCCACCTGTGTTTTGTGGGTAGTTGTTTTGTGTTTTACCTGACAGAACTGTGCTCTTTCGTTTCCATAGTTTATTTTGTTTAAGTGTTCTGAGTAAAAATAAATATCAAGATGAACACTTACCACGCTGCACCTTGGTCCCCTCATTGCGACGGTCGTTACACAGTGTATGTGTTTTGTTACTTGTGTTTTTTGTGGACCCCAGGAAGAGTAGCTGATGCTTCTGCAAAAGCTAATGGGGATCCAAATAATCAAATAAAACAAATAGATCAGTGATTTTAGTATTATGCAAATCATTTGGGATTAACACATTACACACTTTGATGATTTGTTGGATTACGGAATCTCTGATAGAGATCAGTACAGTTCTTCCAATGGCAAACTATGCAACACTCATTACTGAAACATGCAGTCTCATCTCCAGAACTTGTTCGTTATTACCGTAATGCACCAATTTCGAATCCAAGATGGCGTAGCAGTCCGACGTCTTTGTCCTGTCGTGTCCCTTGTATCTTTTTCTTATCTTTTAAAAATATTTTCCTAAACCTCAAATTCTAAATACTCTCCTGCAACCCGCATCACCCAATGTGGCGTGGATCTGGGTTTTTTTCTAAAGTATTTCTATTTACTTTGGATCTGGAATCCCTCAACTGAAGCTAGCCAGCTAACTACCAGCTATCAGTCAGCAAACCATTGCTAGCGGTCATCAGCTAACCTTTAGCTCAGAAAGCTCTTGCCAGTTCGAACAATGTGACTCAAACCAGAGCATAACGGACGCAGTTTTTTTTCCCCGGATTCCTACCGCAAACTCTGAACATTTTCATCTGCATCTTCGCAACTAGCTAACCACAATCCCGGGTGACTACTCCTGGCTAGCGTTTCCATCCCGGAGCAAGCACCAATTACCCTGAAGCTAGCCCGGCCAGGGCTCCTGTGCTACCCCTTCCACTGCCGGTATGGGGCACGGAACCCCGCCGATCCTCTACGACTGGAATACCGACAATCTGCCCAAGGATTCCAACAGGCCCCTCAGGCGCGACGTCCGCTGAAGGCCCATTCTGCTAACCGCGGCCTACTACCTACCTAGAGCTACTTGGAACCCTACTAATTCCACGACTGGTCTATCGACGTTATCGCACGAAGAGGCAAAAACAGACTTACCCCCATCACGACGTCCCCCAAAGGCTAGCTTGCCTACCCCGGTCTGCTAACTGCTAACCCCGGTCTGCCAACTGCTTGCTTGCTAACCCGGTCTGCTAACTGCTAGCTTGCCAGCCCCAGTCTGCTAACTGCTAGCTTGTTTAGCTCCGGCCTACTAACTGTTAGCTTGTTAGCATCGGCCTGCTAACTGTCTGAATCGCCGTGTCCCCAGTCAGCCCAATCACTCACTGGACCCATATGTTCACTTGGCTACGCATGCCTCTCTCTAATATCAATATGCCTCGTCCATTACTGTCCTGGTTAGTGATTACTGTCTTATTTCACTGTAGAGCCTCTAGCCCTGCTCAATATGCCTTAACCAACCATGTTGTTCCACCTCCTACATATGTGATGACATCACCTGGTTTAAACGTCTCTAGAGACTATATCTCTCTCATCATTACTCAATGCCTAGGTTTACTTCCAATGTACTCACATCCTACCTTACCTTTGTCTGTACACTATGCCTTGAATCTATGCTATCGTGCCCAGAAACCTGCTCCTTTTACTCTCTGTTCCGAACGTGCTAGACGGCCAGTTCATATAGCCTTTAGCCGTACCCTTATCCTACTTCTCCTCTGTTCCTCTGGTGATGTGGAGTTTAATCCATGTCCTGCAGTGCCTAGCTCCTCTCCCACTCCCCAGGTGCTCTCATTTGTTGACTTCTGTAACCGTAAAAGCCTTGGTTTCATGCATGTTAACATTAGAAGCCTACTCCCTAAGTTTGTTTTACTCACTGCTTTAGCACACTCTGCCAACCCGGATGTCTTAGCCGTGTCTGAATCCTGGTTTAGGAAAACCACTAAAAACCCTGAAATCTCCATCGCTAACTATAACATTTTCCGCCAAGATAGAACTGCCAAAGGGGGCGGTGTTGCAATCTACTGCAAAGATAGCCTGCAGAGTTCTGTATTACTATCCAAGTCTGCACCCAAACAATTCGAGCTTCTACTTGTAAAAATTCACCTTTCCAGAAACAAGTCTCTCACTGTTGCCACTTGCCCGCCCTCTGCCCCCAGCTGTGCCCTCAATACCATATGTGAATTGATTGCCCCCCATCTATCTTCTGAGCTCGTGCTACTAGGTGACCTAAACTGGGACATGCTTAACACCCCGGCCATCCTACAATCTAAGCTTGATGCCCTCAATCTCACACAAATTATCAATGAACCTACCAGGTACAACCCCAAATCCGTAAACACGGGCACCCTCATAGATGTCATCCTAACTAATTCGCCCTCCAAATACACCTCTGCTGTTTTCAATCAAGATCTCAGCGATCACTGCCTCATTGCCTGCATCCGTAATGGGTCTGCGACCAAACAACCACCCCTCATCACTGTCAAACGCTCCCTAAAACACTTCTGCGAGCAGGCCTTTCTAATCGACCTGGCCGGGGTATCCTGGAATGACATTGACCTCATCCCGTCAGTAGATGATGCCTGGCTATTCTTTAAAAGTGCCTTCCTCACCATCTTAAATAAGCATGCCCCACTCAAAAAATGTAGAACTAGGAACAGATATAGTCCTTGGTTCACTCCAGACCTGTCTGCCCTTGACCAGCACAAAAACACCCTGTGGCGTTCTGCATTAGCATCGAATAGCCCCCGTGATATGCAACTTTTCAAGGAAGTTAGGAACAAATATACACAGGCAGTTAGAAAAGCTAAGGCTAGCTTTTTCAAACAGAAATTTGCATCCTGTAGTACTAACTCAAAAAAGTTCTGGGACACTGTAAAGTCCATGGAGAATAAGAGCACCTCCTCCCAGCTGCCCAGTGCTCTGAGGCTAGGAAACACTGTTACCACAGATAAATCCACTATAATTGAGAATTTCAATAAGCATTTCTCTACAGCTGGTCATGCTTTCCACCTGGCTCAACTGCCCGGCACCCTCCACAGCAACCCGCCAAAGCCCCCACCATTTCTCCTTCACCAAAATCCAGAAAGCTGATGTTCTGAAAGAGCTGCAAAATCTGGACCCATAGAAATCAGCCGGGCTAGACAATCTGGACCCTCTCTTTCTTAAATTATCTGCCGAAATTGTTGCAACCCCTATTACTAGCCTGTTCAACCTCTCTTTCGTATCGTCTGAGATTCCCAAAGATTGGAAAGCTGCCGCGGTCATCCCCCTCTTCAAAGGGGGTGACACTCTAGACCCAAACTGCTACAGACCTATATCTATCCTACCCTGTCTTTCAAAGGTCTTCCAAAGCCAAGTTAACAGATTTCCGACCATTTCGAATCCCACCGTACCTTCTCCGCTATGCAATCTGGTTTCAGAGCTGGTCATGGGTGCACCTCAGCCACGCTCAAGGTCCTAAACGACATCATAACCACCATCGATAAGAGACATTACTGTGCAGCCGTATTCATCGACCTGGCCAAGGCTTTCGACTCTGTCAATTACCACATTCTTATTGGCAGACTCGACAGCCTTGGTTTCTCAAATGATTGCCTCGCCTAGTTTACCAACTACTTCTCTGATAGAGTTCAGTGTGTCAAATCGAAGGGCCTGTTGTCCGGACCTCTGGCAGTCTCTATGGGTGTGCCACAGGGTTCAATTCTCAGGCCGACTCTCTTCTCTGTATACATCAATGATGTTGCTCTTGCTGCTGGTGATTCTCTGATCCACCTATACGCAGACAACACCATTCTGTATACTTCTGGCCCCTCTTTGGACACTGTGTTAACTAACCTCCAGACGAGCTTCAATGCCATACAACTCTCCTTCCGTGGCCTCCAACTGCTCTTAAACGCAAGTAAAACTAAATGCATGCTATTCAATTGATCACTGCCGGACCTGCTCGCATGTCCAGCATCACTACTCTGGACGGCTCTGACTTAGAATACGTGGACAACTACAAATACCTGGGTGTCTGGTTAGACTGTAAACTCTCCTTCCAGACTCACATTAAGCATCTCCAATCCAAAATTAAATCTAGAATCGGCTTCCTATTTCACAACAAAGCATCCTTCACTCATGCTGCCAAACATACCCTCGTAAAACTGACCATCCTACCGATCCTCGACTTCGGTGATGTCATCTATAAAATAGCCTCCAACACTCTACTCAACAAACTGGATGCAGTCTATCACAGTGCCATCCGTTTTGTCACCAAAGCCCCATACACTACCCACCTTTGCGACCTGTACGCTCTCGTTGGTTGGCCCTCGCTTCATACTCATCTCCAAACCCACTGGCTACAGGTTATCTACAAGTCTCTGCTAGGTAAAGCCCCGCCTTATCTCAGCCCACTGGTCACCATAACAGCACCCACCCGTAGCACGCGCTCCAGCAGGTATATCTCACTGGTCACCCCCAAAGCCAATTCCTCCTTTGGTTGTCTTTCCTTCCAGTTCTCTGCTGCCAATGACTGGAACGAACTGCAAAAATCACTGAAGCTGGAGACTCATATCTCCCTCACTAACTTTAAGCACCAGCTGTCAGAGCAGCTCACAGATCACTGCACCTGTACATAGCCCATCTGTAAACAGCCCATCTATCTACCTACCTCATCCCCATACTGTATTTATTTATTTATCTTGCTCATTTGCACCCCAGTATCTCTACTTGCACAATCATCTTCTGCACATCTGCCATTCCAGTGTTTAATTGCTATATTGTAATTACTTCGCCACCATGGCCTATTTATTGCCTTAACTTACCTCATTTGCACTAACTGTATATATACTTTTTGTTTTCTTTTGTTCTACTGTATTATTGACTGTATGTTTTGTTTATTCCATGTGTAACTCTTTGTTGTTGTGTGTCAAATTGCTACGCTTTATCTTGGCCAGGTCGCAGTTGCAAATGAGAACTTGTTCTCAACTAGCCTACCATAATAAATATTTAGAAAATATTATTTTTTTAAATATAAAAATAAAACGGATATTTTAGAATTTTTGGCTTAATCTGATAGTATGACTATTTTTAGTCTTTATCCAAATATGTGTACATTAAAACAACATGTATACACAAGTGATTATGACAACAACAAAACATATTCCAAATAGGTTGTGTTACAGTGATTAGATTACGAAATACATTTTAATAATTGAATTAAAAATATTTAACATTTCAGTGTTATGTTTAATTGCCTTTTAATTAAGGGAGCAATGTTAAAAAATCTATGTGAAGTTGAATTGTTTCTTACTTTTTTGGACTTTAATTTTTGCATTGCTAGTTGTGAAAATGTAGGTAAAATGCATAATATATGATCAAAAAACATAATAATTATGAAATAGATCAGTACAGAGCCTATTCTCAGTGATCCATGAGGACATTTTGTGAAAAATAACACCGGAGAATTTTTTGGTCATGCCAGTTTGGTGAGAATGACCCTCATATGCATAACAACACAGGTCATTTTCTCATAGTCTTATGTAGGCCTAAGTACACTGCATTTTAACCAGCTTGTTTCCTGGTAAAACTCAACATATTTTTTAAACATACTGATAACAGAAGTGAAAATTTCACCTGTTCTGGGCCATTTATTTTTAGGTTGAAGGGATGTTCTGAGAACTTTTTACTCTGTATCCTTTCAAGTTTTCCTGGGAAGTTTTATTAACGCTCTGAGAAAGGAAATTATTGTCACGTCCTGACCAGTAAAGGAGTTATTTGTTACTGTAGTTTGGTCAGGACGTGGCAGGGGTGTGTTTGTTTAGAGTGTTTCGGGGTTTGTTGGGCTATGTTCTATGTTAGGATATTTCTATGTTTATCTAGTATGTCGCGTTCTATGTTTAGTTAATGGGGTTGACCTTCAATTGGAAGCAGCTGCTCCTAGTTGCTTCTAGTTGAAGGTCCTATTTAAGAGGGGTGTTTTTCTATGGGATTTTGTGGGTAGTTGTTTCTTGTTTAGCTGTGTGCCTGACAAGACTGTTATCGTTGTTTTTGTATACGTGTGTTTCGGTTTTCTCTTCTTTCTGCCATTAAAAAAGAAGATGAGTATACATTTTCCTGCTGGGTTTTTGGTCTAATCCTTATGACACCTGTGACAATTATAGGTAATTTGGAGGTTTTTGAACAATTTCCTTAACTTTTACTGTTTCAATATGACTTTTAATAACACTGCTAGCTTTTTTTGAACTCCAATCACAGATAGGAGACATGGAAATGCATTTCCTTAGGCATTACTCATGCAAACACATTTCTAACGATTCTGATTGGTCCCAGAACCCGATGGGTTGGGCCAGAGACAGAACACACGTGGGTCAAGCGGCGTCTTGAAAATGTGTCTTTGATACTCTGCTTGGTTAGAGACGATTAAATCACTGACTTTGTTTTGAACAACACCCCTCATTTTGACGTCACCACAAACGACTTCAATGAAGTCAGTCTCAGACAGAAGTAGGTAGTGAACATAGAGCAGCAAAATAACTCACTTTGAGTCGTCAGGCAATGGAATTAGTGCACTTCGCCGCCAGGATGAAGCTAGCATGCCATGTTTTTTTAAGCATACAAAGCTGTTCATTTTAGTCTATTCAAACAGACCCCATTTCAAAGGAAACAAGCACTCATTAAGAGCAGATGTGGCCAATTAGTGGGTATAGCTAACACATCTGAACACACTTAAGATAGAGGGTACAGAGTTTTGTTGATGCTGAGAACGGAATGTATATGTTTTTAAATATAATTCTTAAAATGTTCTCTGAACTCAACTAAAGTTTTCTTGTTTTTTATGGAAAGTTTTCTTAACGTTCTAGGAACAATTTAAGAACCTGACTTTAAAAAGAACCATGAGGAGTCTGTAGGAAATCTTATGCTGAAGTATTGAAATTCCCACAGAAGAACATTGTTTCTTAATGTTCTCTGAACTATTTAAGAACATTCCCAGTGTTAAACCATTTGGAGAATGTTCCTAGGACATTACCAAAATGTAAATTCAATGTAACCATGTTTGAACTTTTAGGAAACGTTCTGTTACAGTAATGAAATACCAAGAAAATAATGTCAAGTTCCTTAAATGTGCAGAGAATGTTCCAAAGCCAAACAACTATCCTGCACCATTCCCATAACATTGTGGGAAGGTTGTATGCAAATTTAACCACAGGACAACCACCAAGCTTTAAGAAACATATAGTTCTCAGAACATTATGTGCTAGCTGGGTTTTGTTCACCCAAACTCATCAACAGTGTGAGCTATTAGTATTATGGTCTGTCTCTGAAGCATCAGTTGTATGTAAACTTCTGCCCAGAAAGCAATCTATCAAACATCTTTCTTCACATAGCACTCCACACACTCATCCCCCAAGTACACAATCAAGCCTAGAATCTATCCAAAGGGAACTCCTAACCTAACACTTGATAAAAGGGGGCCAGGTATTTCTAGCCAAAGGATTTAAAAAAAAAAATAATTCTTCACTACATGCAGGTGAGGGCCTTGGATTCCAGCTGAATCACGTGCTGCGGCGCCCCCTGGCAGCTCTAATGGGCTGCTCTCGCCTGGAGTTGGATGGTGGCCATTTTGTTATCAAAAGCTACGGGTAAGATTTCCTGCTCCCCTCTGTCTCTCTCCCTCCACTGGCTCCCAGAATCGCCCCACTCTCCAAAGAGGGGAGAATCTGTTTACCTAAAACACGATAACCAAATGAAGGAGAAAGGAAAGTGGCTGGTTTGGTTGTGAATAAACATGAGTATTGGAGACAGAGAGAAGATGATATGCTGCTGTTTGTCAAGCAGACAAGAAGGTAGCAGGTAGCCTAGTGGTTAAGAGCGTTGTAACCGAAAGGTTGTTGTGTTCGAATCCCAGAGTTGACTAGGTGAATAAGCTGTTGCTGTGTCCTTGAGAAAGGCACTTGACCCAAATTGCTCTTGTAAGTCACTCTGGATAAGAGTGTCTGCTAAAATGTAAGGCCTATTTCCTTTGGTTGCCATCCACCAGTGGTGGTTCAGTTAATAATTAACAGACTGGCGGATGGATACAGATCTAGTTCTGATGAACGATGGCTCAAGGCTTCTTATCACCTCTTTCTATGCTCAGCGATGAACTTCAGAGATATTGTCATTAAATGGCCATTATCAGATCTACGCATATCTTCACTCTGACTACCGGGAGAGCTTAAGTGTCTTTGATGAGATCAGCTTTTTGGGGGGAGCTCACCGTTCCTATCGCCCGTAGCGCCAAAAAAGCGTAATTATGTTCCGTCCCATATGTGACTTATTATTAATGGTGATTCATATAATACACTTCCTTTGCCAATTTTCTAAATTAAAAAAATACCATGTTGATATTTTTTACACCCTGCGCCCCCTCAGCTACCATCTCCCTCATCCCCCAGCCTCCCTGATATCACCATGGCAACTTCCAATCAGTTAGGGATTGGCAGAGCCTGCCAGCTCGTGTGCTTGGCTCGCGCCTCGGAGCGGCGCAGGTGGAGCGCATATGGAGCAGTGCCTCCCTCCCCCCCGAAAAACCTCTCCTGCCTGGATGTGACAGCAGTGCCCATTTTTTAATCCCACCAATACCTTTGTGATCTCCTGATGGAGACAGGGTGCTGCAATCACAGAGACAGGGCCTAGCTGCTGCATGCTGGGATGGCTGCCAGGACCCGCTTCAGTATGCCAAGATGGATGCCTGTAATTTTCACTGATGTTTTTAATGTTCCTGGATTTATGGATAGATGTAGATATGGATGTTTCTCCACTGCTGTTTTTGTTTCCTGCCGGCTATCTTAGTTCTCATAGTCCCTACCTAGTGCATCATATTCAAAGATTTGATTCATGGTTGTTTGAAAGCATTAAGCTCCTGCTAGCATAGTTCCTATAGTCTAACGGTGTCTTTTCAAAGGGGTCAAAGTGACCTATCAGGAAGTACTGTCAAAATGTAGCAAAGTCCAAATGGGTCCACCATGCCTAGTTTTCCTTCTGTAGTTATGCATATGCACACTATAACATCTTAATACATTTCACCACAGCTCTTTATAGAGAGAAAGACGCATGCGTGGGCATACATTGAGGGCTTCATAATGTCTTCATACTGGTGCGACTTCCCATGGCTTGGGAAGGTAATGTTATGGAAATCACAACCACGTGCAGCAAATAAATCAATCATCCAAGGGACCTCTTATCTGTCACTGCACATTGAAGCAGTCAGTTCTGTGTAGGTTCATTAAGTAGTCACAATAGTCAATGGTAGAAGACCTGGCACCCATCCTGAATCCTGGCTATGTTTAAGCCTCCTCCAGACCTGCCGGCCAGGGGCTTTGGTTAGCTTCGTTAGCTGGTAAATACATCAGCGTTGGCGCCAAATTCTGTGGTGTGTGTGTGTCAAGTAATGCTAGATTTCATTTCTGGATATCCTTAAAAGCAAAATGTTTCTTTGCACTTACCAAAATTTCACAACTCACTTAATTGGATTTTAAATAAATACAATTAAGATATAATTATGAATGTGTTATGAAGTCCTTTAGTAGGTACCCTTCAAGTAAAGTGTAACCACAGCTGGGATTTATTTTTTTACATGAGGCCCAATGTGAATACTTGCATCATTCCTGTCTACTAACAAACACTGTCCAGAAGGATCAGAGACAGAGGGGGTCTCCACGACAACGATAACAACTGTATCTCATTACCCTCCATTCTGGGGCCATAGAGGCAGTGGCAACCACACACACACACACACACACACACACACACACACACACACACACACACACACACACACACACACCGATAATAGGCGGCTCACTAACAAAAGGCACGGGACCGTCTCACTCTTTCGAACTTGAACTCAAGCCAACGCCTCCTATTCATGTTGCCATGTTGGACGGCAGATGTCTTGGCGAGCCTGTGGACATTGCCAGATCTATACAGCCCACGAAGGCATTATAATGATGGTCAGAGGTCCTAACTACTGGGATCCACAGTATATTTCAATAAGTCTTTTAAAATAAGGAGACGTGTGGTGAGGCCTGTATTATAAAAGGCCTACCTTGGAACAGACGAACGCGCAGTGGAGAGAGATGATAACAGCTGCACACTCAATTAAACAGGTCTTATCATGGCTGTGTAGATATATGTGCCTGGCTGGGCTTGACTCCGGTCTCCTGGGACTGCGTTAGCCCGCTGAGCTAAAACCTAGGCGTTTTCTTGGGGAGCTAATGCAAGTCTTCAGGTCTCAGACAAGGTTACTGATTACGTGAGCTTGGTTCAACGAACCAGCTCTGTTATACTTCAACCCGCTTTGACCTCGTGCTTCACTAGCAGTATCATACAGTTAACAGGATTTCATGGTCTAAGGTTTATGTTTAAAAAAATTGTCATTCAGACAGGATTTGCTTGACAGCTGGCATATGGGCATGTACGATAAAATTGCAAAGATGAGGTAAATAAACTGTGCTGCTTCTTGCTGTGCAGTATGAGGTGCTACTCACACTTCAATTTCACGCATTGAATGAAATGAAGTCACACCGTACAAGATGAAAGTTGATAATAAACCAGACACATACAGTTCCTGGTGAAAGTCTATGCACCCCTTTGCACAATGATCAATTTATTTCTGCCTTAAAATAAAAATAAATACATAGGATTTTTTTCCTACAGATCTACACAACCTACTCCACATTTTCAAAGTGAAAGAAAATGACTGAACATTTTCCAAATGAATAATCCAACAAAATGTCTTGATTGCGTATAACTTTACGCCCCAGAGTTAATACTTGGTGGAAGCACATTTGGCAGCCATTACAGCTGTGAATCATTTTGAATCAGATTTTACCAACTTTGCAGATCAAGGGGTATAACATTTATTGGAATGACTGGAATTCTGATAGACTTTGGTTTTTAATGTAAAGATATAATTTAATCGTATTATTATAAGCAGTAGAAAACGATGGGTTAGAAGAAGCCTACATAACCAACCCATAAAGTAAAATGTAACTTCCATATATGGCCAGCTATGTAAACTGTAACATTGGTTTATCCTGCAATAGATGTTGTTCAATTGGTAACATACATTTTTGTCTTCTTCTAATACCTCTTAAGGGGAAAGTCATCTAAAAGTAACAGAATGTATTCAAATTACGTTACCGAGTTTGGGTGAACCAAAAGTTACGTTACTGATTACAATTTTGGACAGGTAACTAGTAATTGTAACGGATGACATTTAGAAAGTAACCTACCCAACCCTGGTAATACAGCCTTATTCTAAAATTGGTAACATTTAAAAAAAATTGTCATCAATCTACACACAATACCCCATAATGTCAAAGCGAAAACAGGTTTTTAGAAATGTTTGCAACTATATATAAAAAACAGAAATACCTTAATTACATAAGTATTCAGATCTTTTGCTATGAGACTCAAAATTGAGCTCAAGTGCATCCTGTTTCCATTGATCATCCTCCATTGATCACGTTTCTACAACTTAATGAATCCACCTGTGGTAAATTCAATTGATTGGACATAATTTGGAAAGGCACACACCTGTCTATATAAGGTCCCACAGTTGACAGTGTATGTCAGAGCAAAAATACCAAGCCATGAGGTCAAAGGAATTGTCTGTAGAGCTCCGAGACAGGATTGTGTCGAGGCACAGATCTGGGGAAGGGTTACAAAACATTTCTGCAGCATTGACGGTCCCTAACAACACAGTGGCTTCCATCATTCTTAAACGGAAGAAGTTTTGAACCACCAAGACTCTTCCTTGAGCTGGCCGTCCGGCCAAACTGAGCAATCGGGGGAGAAGGGTCTTGGTCAAGGAGGTGACCAAGAACCCGATGGTCACTCTGACAGGCCTCCAGAGTTCCTCTGTGGAGATGGAAGAACCTTACAGAAGGACAACCATCTCTGCAGCACTCTGCAGCAGGCCTTTATGATAGAGTGGCCAGATGGAGTACACTACTCAGTAAAAAGCAAATGACAGCCTACTAAAGGACTCTCAGACCATGAAAAACAAGATTCTTTGGTCTGATGAAACAAAGATTGAACTCTTTGGCCTGAATGCCAAGCATCACGTCTGAAGGAAACCTGGCACCATCCCTACGGTGAAGCATAGTGGTGGCAGCATCATGCTGTGGGGATGTCTTTTAGCGGCAGGGACTCAGAGACTAGTCAGGATCGAGGGAAAGATGAACAGAGCAAAGTACAGAGATCCTTGATGAAATCCTGCTCCAGAGCACTCAGGACCTCAGACTGGGGCAAAGGTTCACATTCCAACAGGACAATGACCCTAAGCATACAACCAAGACAACGCAGGAGTGGCTTTGGGACCAGTCTCTGAATGTCCTTTAGTGGCCCAGCCAGAGCCCGGACTTGAACCCAATCGAACATCTCTGGAGCGACCTGAAAATAGCTGTGCAGCGACGCTCCACACCCAACCAAATACACACCTGTATTCGGGGAGAAATTCCCTGAATACAGGTGTGCCAAGCTTGTAGCGTCATACCCAAGAAGACGCAAGGCTGTAATCGCTGCCAAATGTGCTTCAACAAAGTACTGAGTAAAGGGTCTGAATACTTAAGTAAGGTATTTCTGTATTTTATTTTCAATATATTTGCAAAGAATAAAAAAAAACATTTTAAGCTTTGTAATTATGGGGTATTGTGTGTAGATTGATGAGGGGAAAATAATATTTAATCGATTTTAGAACATAGCTGTCACGTAACAAAATGTGGAAAGTCAAGGGGTCTGAATACTTTCCGAATGCACTGTTTGTTGACCTAAGAGTTGTGCAAGGTTGGTAGAATCTTATTGAAAACGATTCACAGCTGTAATGGCCACCAAGTATCAACTTTGGGGTGTGAAGACATAAGCAATCAATACATCCTCTTTTTTAGTTTAGTTTTATTGTGAACATTTTTCTATAATTTAAAAAAATGTGGAGCAGGTTGTGTAGATCGATAGGAAAACATTTCTTCTTTAGGTTTAATTTTAAGGCAGCAAAATGTGATGACTGTGTAAGGGCTGTGTAAACTTTCACCAGCGACTGTATGTCCACGTATGGAGAGCTCAGTGGGTATGTTGCTGTGTTTCATCAGGTCTCATAACATATGTTAGGAACTTAGGAGGCTGGTGAGGAGGGGAGTGTTATGACTTTTGAAGTGACTGCCGCATTAAACAGAAAGAAACACCGTTGTCTTTTCTGATTCCCAGAAGACATATTGGGAATCTTAACTACCCCCACCCCATCCACATCTGTGTGTGTGTGTACACACGTGCACGTGACGTGTGTGCACTCATACGTTTGTATGCGTAAACTCATGCAGGGGAGTCCGGTCCCTAAGCAATCCCACTTGCCCTTTCCCTATGTAAACCCTTACTTATTGATATCCAATAGGAGATCTTTGAGTGTTGAGGAAACCACATACAGTTGTTGAGATGAAGGATCCACCGCTGAGGGATAGCCCCCCCCCCCTTTTTATTTGACTGATCGAAATAGATAATATTCCTGACAGCATTATATTTGAATGTATTGGTTTATGTATTATAATCACAAATCACGTGTCTCTCTCCTCTCGTACTTCCTCTCTTACTTCCTATCTTTCTCTCCTCTCCTCGCTCCTCCAACTCAGCTGGGCAGATGACTCCTTAATTATCGGAGAATCAAAGTGGACAGAGCCGCCGCTGACATTCAGAAGCATGGCAAGTGGTGGCCTGCCATTCATCTGGCCCCATTGCAACACAAACCAGATGGACACGGCCCGTCACCAAGTGACATCTCCAGAAAGCCACGTCCCCCTGCCAGTCCTCCCACACCAGAGCCAGAGGAAGATGAAAGGTACGGCCATGGGGAGACCGGTTGTGCCAAACCTGATCTGATGAACAACTGCACAGGGAAGGAATCAAAGTGGCTGGAGGACCTGGTGTATTAGTTGAACAGAAGCTGTTGGAAGATCGACTGCAGTAGGCTGTAAGAGGAGAGAGGCTGGGGAATGCAGGGGATATTACTACTGTAGCTAAATAGACCAAAAATAAGAAGTTATCAATTCCTTGACTATAGTGTGTTGATTAGCTGGGTCTTATATAGTCATATAATAGGTCATATAGTGTATAATTTCATTCTTATTAATTAATACTAGGCCTATTTTGTTAATCGTTTTTAATTACCTTTTGTTGAATGTATATCACTAATATGTACATAAAGTGTGTTCGTGAACCATATACTGTATGCATATATGTGCATTATACTGTATGTCTGTGAGTAAAGGTAAAATGGAGGCACTTAGGATATTGAGATCCACTTGTGTTAGAGGAACATGCCAGCTCCTCCTTACTTGGATTTTACATTTGGTACGACTTCCTCCTGGAGAAGCTGTGGGACTCTGATACTCTAATCGCAGCACGCCAGAGTTTGCTCAATGTCACCTACCAGTGAGCTGCAACCAGGCGCCCATTGCGCCCATCCGGCCGCTTGCACCACAACGACACTGTGTGTGTTGGTTGGTGCCTGCCGTTGCTAGGCTACAGTCGGAGGAATCAAATTCAGGTGGCTTCCACAGCTGTGCTGTAACGTTGCGCACCACGGGCCATCTGTGGCCGCGCTCCCAGCATGCACCTGGACACGATAGGTCAGGAAGAGATGGCCCACCATGCCAACCCGTAGGATCACGTTCCTTGTGGTATAGTCAGAGACAGTAACAACTACTTTAAAGCTAGCATCTGGGATTTCTTTTTCAGCAAAATGCCCCCACCGATTGTTTTGGTATGCAGCTGAGCTGAGGGATCTTTGTATGTTTTATAAAATTGTTTAGTGTTGATATTTCATGATTTGAACTCACACGTTTTTTGTTGCAATTCAGCATTGAGTTGTAAAGAACAATATTTTTTAAATATATGAATTGCAATCATTTAAAACAAATTATCAATGAAATGGCTGTGCAGAACATTTTTCAGGCGGTGGGAATTGAGATCTCTGAAGTGCTGCAATCTTAAAACACACACACACACACACACACAAACACCCCTCTGTGTGAACGCTCATCTTAACCAGAAAATTATTGAGATAATGCTGACCGTTCCTTGAGATCTTGCCTAAAGGCACGTTAGCCCTCAATGCATGAGCGCTTCTCACAGTCATAAGTTTTCTCTCATTTGTTGTGAATAGATCAGCCACCAACAAAGGCATCGTTAGAAGGGGGTTAGGCCCCACCAGGCTTCTACTAATTATGAATGGGGTCTCGGTAATAATTCAAGGGCCCTTGGTGCAGCTGGACGTGGAAGAGGAGCTCACAAATCCAGAGCTTCCATGCTCTGCCCATCTGCCTCGGTTTCCAACCACCTGCCTAACATTCTGACCCACGTTAACTACAAGGATGTAGCTCCATTCTATGGAAGGAGAAAACATATGGTTAACATACTTAGTTTGGTAATGAACGATTCACAATAGTGGTCGAAACATTTATAAATTACCTTGGTGAGCCATAACTCATTTGAGTCATTCTGAGTCATTTGTAACTGAGTAACAGTTGATATCTCACATTTCACAAACAAGCCAGAGGGAATCAGAAGCAGGTTGACATTTACTGTCATGAATCTTGCCCTGGAGGCAGAACTGTGCAATTTCCGCTAGATGGGCCAGCTGAAAAGTCAAAATTGGCAATGTCGTAAACATTTCTGAAAACGTGTTTAAGGCTAGGCACAAGGTTAGAAGTGTGGCTAGGTTTAAATTCAGATTTTATGACTTTGCAGCTGTGCCAACTAGTGATCACTGCAGTACTGCCTCCGGGATATGACACGTCCTAATAATTGCCCATCTGCAAATCAGTTTGAGTAAGTGAATGAGTGATTTGATAATCCTGCCAGATTCATCTACCCTTGAAAATTGTCCTTCTGTTGCATTGCCTGCATTTGGCTCTCTTGTTTTAATGAATAGTGTAGTATTTACATCAAGCAATTTAGTAAATGGACAATTTATTTGTTACTGGGTATTCAATTCAGACAATTTAATTGAAATGACATTTCAAAATGTCAGAAGTGCCATTTATTTTCCAGATTTTTTTAAAGGCTTGAATTTGATATCCCTGCAATTGACCCCCATCTATGAAGATTTTGCAATGTATCCTTGAGCTTTTCACCAGGAGAGGGCAGTGCTCATCTCTAAATTGCCACGTATGTCAGCCTGCCTCTGGCTAAAGAGGGAATTTAAAAGTAAACAAATGTAGTCCAATGGGAAGATCAGTTTTATATCATAACACCTTTCCTCAGGGAACTGGTTCATAAATTCACCAGAGGTTTCAGACCTTCCTAAGTTCTATGATTTATGTGGAGAGGATGTTACAGAGACATAACAGCACACACATTAGACTTTTTTTTTTCAAAACAGCGATAGGCTAAAGTAATCTTAACATCCAAGCAAAGTACTTGCAGGAGTCTTCCTTGGTACGAATCATGCTCCATCGGGAAGTTAAGTGAAATGGACTAGTGGTCCAGGGCTTTCCCCATGCTAACCTTTCAAAATGTTCTTCAGCTTCCCCTTAAAAGTGACAAAATGCTTGGAACGTGGAAACATCGATGGGGATACACTCCATCATTATATCATTGACTGTAATAGAAATCTGATCAGATACAAAAAGGTTGCCACATTTCCCCTTCATCATCTACTAGAACAAAAGCCTTTCCGTATCTCACTATCCTCCATCTCTCCCCCCCTTCTGAGGGAGAGGCTATAGGCACTTTTGGTGGTTTGGTGGATTGGCAGGTCAAGAGGTCCTTCCCTTGCATATCCGTTAATGAATCTCTATGCTTGAGGTCATGTGGGTTGATTGGGATCTCCCATAACACACTAACCAATGATTACACCTTGAGGGGAGGAAGAGGGCTGGGCTGGGAGGAGAAAGGGGGTAGAGCGCCCACAGATTGAAGGCAGGTGCCGCGGCAAATCAAGCCTCATTAGTTGCACCTTCTGCTACTGTGTAGGGTTGATGGCAGATGGAGGCTTGCCCTCACATTACCTCACATCCGATGACTAGGGGATGGGGGGTGCTACTGTCACCCTCTGTCTGATGCACTATTCCTTGGTGTTCTGTTCTGTTCTGTGGTAGGGGTGATGGTAGTGGTGATGGTGGGGAGGTAACTGTGGTGGTGGTGGTAGTAGCGGTGGTGGTAGGGGCATTGGTAGTGGTGATGGTGGGGAGATAACGGTGGTGGTTGTAGCAGTGGTGGGGATGATAAGGGTGTTGGTGATGGGGTGGTGGATGAAGTGTAGTGGTCTTGGTAGTGGTGATGGTGGGGGGAATAGTGGTAGTGATGATGGTGGTGGTGGTGGTAGTGATGAGGGGATGGTGATGGTGGGGGGTAACAGTGGTAGTGGTGGTGGTAGTGATGAGGGGATGGTTGTGATGGTAATGGTGGTGGTAGTGATGGTAAAGGTGGTGGTGATGGTAATGGTGGTGGTAGTGATTGTGGTGGTGGTAGAGATGGTAATGGTGGTGGTAGTGATTGTGGTGGTGGTAGAGATGGTGGTGATTGTGGTGGTGGTAGTGATTGTGGTGGTGGTGATGATAATGATGATGGTGGTGTTGGATGTAGAAGTGCAGGCCAGAGAACGGAACCTGGGGGAGACTCTTGGCACTGTGTGGTTAATCCAGGTAGGAATATCTGTCTGCACAGTCTGGACCCTCAAGGGCAGGCTTATCCAACTCTGTTCCTGGAGAGCTGTAGGTTTTCAATCCAACCCCAGTTGTAACTAACCTGATTCAGTTAATCAACCAGCTAATTATTAGAATCCGCTGCGCTAGATTAGGGTTGAAGCGAAAACCTACAGGACAATAGCGCTCCAGGAACAGGATTGGAGAGCTCTGCTCTAGGGTCAACAGGTACAATATGAGCGACATAGTCTATAATGCCTTCTTATCCCCTTATCTTCTTATCCCCTTATCTTCTTATCCCCTTATCTTCTTATCATCTTATCTTCTTATCCCCTTATCATCTTATCTTATCATCTTATCTTCTTATCCCCTTATCTTCTTATCCGGATCACAGACACTATGAGGTTTAGTGGAGAGGATCCAATTGGTTGAGGTTGGGCACACAGTCAACAACCCCTGCTGTGGCATTGGGTCACACCTGACATCCTGACCCACACTTGACATGCTGGTGTAAGCCACTATTCTACCTTTAATTTGGTGCCTAGTGAATTATGTATCCCACTGGGCACAGACCTCAATTCAACATATATTTCACATTGGTTCAACATAATTTCATTGAAATGACGTGGAAACAACTTTGATTCAACCAGTGTGTGCCCAGTGGGATTTGTTACAAAATAAAGTTATGGTAAACAATTAGGGGCTAAACCATGCAGAGTTTTGTTGATGATCAAGATCATTTAAAAATAAATTCTAAATACCACAGGCTAATGTAAGGAGGCACATTTGTTATTGTTTTGTTCATGAAATGGTGCTGAGGAGCATTCAGCATCGTAAAACAAAATCTGCTGTTCTATCGCACGTGCAATGACATCTGAGGGAAATAAAACCTGTGTTTGTTGTTTGAAGTAACTTCTTTGTTGTTGTAATCAGAGGTTGCAGTTTCATGTTACTGATTCCAGCTTTAATTAACCTGTGTCTGCTTCATATAATTGTAATGTTCCATTAGATGAGGGCGAATGGTGAAATTCCACTAGGAGTGTTGGTGGTTGCTGTACGAATGAGGGCAGAGGGACAATGGGGACTTTGTCTAGACAGGCTAGTGGAGGGAGGGAGGATGAATGGTGGTGGGGTTGTGGTATGGTATCAATGGACTGAACTTTGCCTGTCGTAAGCCGAGAAGCACACAGCATCCCCTGGTCTCTTTTCGTGTTGTTTACACCATAGAAACCACAAGGGGCTACTGTAAGATTTATATTCCATATACTCCATATATTGATGTGTATTGAGGGCTTATCTGTAAAATAGAACTAGTCTCAGCATGACTCCCTGTCAAAATAAAGGTTAAGTACAATTCATAAAGCAGAATTGTATTTGTATAGGCTAGGTGAGAATTTATCATGTGTTTAAGGTCCCATCAATCAAAGTTCAATCAAATGTATTTATAAAGCCCTTTTTACATCAGCAGATGTCACAAAGTGCTATACACAAACCCAGCCCATGACATTTGGTTGAATTTTCAGTTTGAGTTTGAGGACAATTTGCCAGTTCCTCTAAACATTAGGAGTGTGTGGGAACCATAGAGAATGATAAAGGCCTCTTGTGGCCAAAAAGCCATTTTAGAATGGGCAGCGCCATTGAGGGCTTCCACCATGTTTCCCCATTTTAAAGTTGTCAAATGGGTGGGGATTGCTATGGGTTGTAGCCTCAATAGTGCTGCCCATGCTGTCACAGATGCTATAATGGGGCAGATATCAAGAGAATGGCGCCGAAGTAGATGGCTGCCGTTTTACGATCCCTTAACCAATTGTGCTATTGTGTATGTTTTTTTGCATTATTTGTAACTTATTTTGTACATAATATTTCTGTCTACTGACGGAAAATACTTTCTTTAAATCAGAACAGCGATTACCGAGTGGCTAATCTGCCTTTGCCATCGGTACTATTGGCCAACGTACAATCGCTGGATAGTAAATTGGATGAACTAAAAGCACGTATATCCTATATTTGTAAAAAACAGCTCGTGCACGATATCTAAGAAAGTCTCTAGGTTTTGCTCGCCTGAGGTACAGTAGAGTATCTCATGATAAGATGTAGACCACACTATCTACCTAGAGAGTTTTCATCTGTATTTTTCGAAGCTGTCTATGAACCACCACAGACCGATGCTGGTACTAAGACCACACTCAATGAGCTGTATACCACCATAAGCTAACAGGAAAACGCACATCTAGAGGCGGCTCGCCTAGTTGCTGGGGACTTTAATGCAGGGAAACTTAAATCCATTTCTACCAGCATGTTAAATGTGCAACCAGAGTGAAAAAATACTCTACACCACCTTTACTCCACACACAGAGACGTGTACAAAGCTCTCCCTCACCATCCATTTGGAAAAATCTGACCATAATTATATCCTCCTGATTCCTGCTTACAAGCTAAAATTAAAGCAGGAAGCACCAGTGACTCAGTCAATAAAAAAGTAGTGAGATGAAGCAGATGCTAAGCTATAGGACTGTTTTGCTAGCACAGACTGGAATATGTTCTGGGATTCTTCCGATGGCAATGGGGAGCACACCACATCAATCACTGGCTTCATCAATAAGTGCATCAATGACGTCATCTCCACAGTGACTGTACGTACATACCCCAACCAGAAGCCATGGATTACAGGCAACATCCGCACTGATCTAAAGGTTAGAACTGCCCGCTTTCAAGGAGTGGCACTCTAACCCGGAAGCTTATTAGAAATCTCGCTATTCATTGACTACAGCTCAGCATTCAACACCATAGTGCCCTCAAAGCTCATCACTAAGCTAAGGACCCTGGGACTAAACACCTCCCTCTGCAACTGGATCCTGGACTTCCTGACGGGCCGCCCCCAGGTGGTAAGGGTAGGTAACAACACATCCGCCACACTGATCCTCAACACATGGGCCCCTCAGGGGTGCATACTCAGTCCCCTCCTGTACTCCCTGTTCACTCATGACTGCACTGCCAGGCACGACTCCAACACCATCATTAAGTTTGCAATTGACACAACAGGGGTAGGCCTGATCACCAACAACGACAAGACAGCATATAGGGAGGAGGTCAGAGACCTGGCCGTGTGGTGCCAGGACAACAACCTCTCCCTCAACGTGATCAAGACTAAGGAGATGATTGTGGACTACAGGAAAAGGAGGACCGAGCACGCCCCAATCTCATCGACGGGACTGTAGTGGAGCAGGTTGGGAGCTTCAAGTTCCTTGGTGTCCACATCCCCAACAAACTAACATTGTCCAAGCACACCATGGCAGTCGTGAAGAGGGCACGACAAAACCAATTCCCCCTCAGGAGACTGAAAAGATTTGGTATGGGTCCTCAAATCCTCAAAAGGTTCTACAGCTGCACCATCGAGAGCATCCTGACTGGTTGCATCACTGCCTGGTTTGGCAACTGCTCGGCCTCCGACCGCAAGGCACTACAAAGGGTAGTGTGCACGGCCCAGTACATCACTGGGGCCAAGCTTCCTGCCATCCCGGACCTCTATACCCGGCGGTGTCAGAGGAAGGCCCTAAAAATTGTCAAAGACTCCAGCCACCCTAGTCATAGACTGTTCTCTCTGCTACCGCATGGCAAGCGGTACTCGGAGCACCAAGTCTATGTCCAAGAGGCTTCTAAACAGCTTCTACCCCCAAGCCATAAGACTACTGAACATCTAATCAAATGGCTATCCAGACTTTTTGCATTGCCCCGTCCCCCTTCCCTATTTTACGCTGCTGCTACTCTGTTATTATCTATGCATAAGTCACTTTAATAACTCTACCTACATGTATATATTACCTCAAATACCTGGACTAACCTGTGCCCCCACACATTGACTCTGTACCAGTACCCCCCATATATAGCCTCGCTATTGTAATTTTACTTAAATTATTTGTTACTTTTATTTCTTATTTTTCTTTAGGTATTTTTCTTAAAACTGCATTGTTGTTTAAGGGCTTGTAAGTAAGAATTTCACTGTAAAGTCTACACCTGTGTTATTCTGCAGATGTGACAAATACAATTAGTTTTGAATTGATATAAACATGAGTCCTCTATCTATCTCTATGGGGGGAACACAACTGTCTGCCCAACAAAATTCCTCAATAGCAAATGGGAACTGACTACCATTGTGGTGTATCTTTGGAGCTCCCAATAATCTGTCTGTCACCCCCCCGGCAGTAGCAGGGGACAGTAATATGTTATAGAGTGGGTTGTTAGCTTGGGTATATTCTGTGATTGGGTATTGTCACGTCTGCTCCTGTTCCTCCCCTCTGGCATACGACGTCGCCAGAGTACTAACCACCGGTCCTGGGATTCATTATTACGCACACCTGTTAATCATTATGATTCACACCTGGACTCCATTACCTTCATCATTTCCTCCTCTTTATGTCACTCTCCCATGTTCACTCACCAGTTGGTGTTGTTGTTGTGTATTGGTGTTCTGCCTTATGTTCGTGTCTTGGTTTTGTTTTATTAAAACGTTTCTCCTGCTTCTGACTCACTGCCCCATCATTACAGGTATTATGCTCTGCCACATTCTATAAGACAATAGTCTGAAACAAAAACACAATTTGAAGAGCTGTGAACTTCCTCTGACTGTAACTATAAAGTAGTTTTACTCAAGTGGACGAAGGGTCTGTGGCTCTGTATCACCAGAGGCAATCTTCCACCAACCTGAGACTTAAAGAGGTCCGTGTACCCACAACTGACAGCACTTCATACATCTGGACAGAGAACAATTCGAGAGCTTGGGATTATAAGGTTCTATCTGTCATTTTTGTCAAAGTTTCATTATTAACATAGCCCTGTTTTGTTAAATGTTCTCTACCTTTTATAGTACCCGAAATACCCCAATTCATGTTAAGTTCAAAAGAATACAAGATAAAAATCGCTGACACTATTCAAACCAATGGGGGTTCGGAACTTTAAAGCCAGTTATCCCAGAATCATATTTTTGCAGATACGTTTAGTTCCAAGCTCTTGAAATGACAGGACTACTCTAAGGAGCAAGAAGCACTTGCCTGCATGGATTACAGTTGGCTTAAACCTGAAGAAAAAGCAACCATGGCACACCTCAAAAATGAATCAGTGGTATATGGCTTGCTGGCGGTCCTGGGTGTTGTAGGTCTGTCTGTACTACCTTGGTCTGCTGTGGAAAGTCTTCTCACAGGACTCATGTTTGGAACAGGCAGAGATTCATATGAAAGATAAGGAGCTCTATTCAGTCTGTATTGCTGAAGCGTTACAGATTGCGCGATAGAAATGTAAATGTAATTTTTGATTTGATCTGCACACCATGTTGTACTGCACTGTTTTTGCCTGTTTGTGGCCTGCCTGTCAGCTTGCACAATTCTTGCCATTCTCCTTCGACCTCTCAACGAGCTGTTTTCACCCACAGGACTGCGGCTGACTGGATGTATTTTGTTTGTCGCACCATTCTTGGTAAACCCTAGACACTGTCGTGACATGACTATCATTAACGTGATGACTGCTATTTATCGAATAATGACCTACTACATTTAATTATTACTCGATTAAATTAATCATGTAACAATCAACTCATTAGGAATTTGGGGAACCATGGGAAAAGTTGTTTACCGAGTTACTATCCTCTGACTTAATGTTCAGAGTTTATCTAAATAACAGTCAATTATTTATTATTTCCTCATATCAGTCTAATTCTGAACGTTGTTGACTTCAGAAATCTGCACAAACCCTAACCTAAGTGATGAATCAGCGATACACAAATTGGTTTAATTATTTATTCACTAACTAAATAATCACACAGACATACATAAACACACACACACACACACACACACGGTATAGGTTATTGATTACTAACATAATGTAATGAAAACAGTCCCTAGTGGACTAACAAAAACATGACCGTTTGGTTACACAATGGAAAGGGGGTGGGGAAAGATAAAGAGAGGGAGAGACAGAGAGAGTCAACTTATCGTACATACATTTGAAAACTACGCTCAACATATCCAGAATATTTAGCACCCTAACAACCGCTCATTCGGATTAGAAATGCAACATATATTTACGCGTAGATATCTTTCTCTGTCGTCTCTCTGTTGAAACCACTTGGTCCGTCTATGGGGAGTAGTTCGATGTAAGACTGGTTGTCCACCGGAGGTCACAATGTCCTTCTTAGTTGTAGGCTTCTTTGTCTTGGAGTGTTCTTAGAATGGATACCTCCAAGTGTGAGAGGGATCTGTCCTTCCCTCCTGTCTTTGGTCAATTGTCCTAGACTACTTCACATACCCAGCTGCAGACTGTGAATGTTTGGTCTAGTCTTCACCTTCTTCACTCGTCGAGAGTTTCAGAGGGTCTTACCATTTTTTGGTCTTGTAGTTTAAACCATTTCAAAGTGTGAACCACGTCCTCACGTTCTCTGGTCTGTATTTCAATTCTCAGCGAGTCCTTTTTTAGCACTCTGGCCTTGGAGGGCATTCCGTCCTGTTGACACAATGTCTGTGCTCACATCACATGGCGTGGTTACTGACTGGGCCCAGGTTTATATGAAAAGCCATTATCTCATTTAGAAGGCTAAACTCACATTTCTATCTTTTCAAAAGTATTCTTATACTTAATAATTAATTTTATACAACATTTAGATGCAAACCTGATAACTAGGACGTCTACACTTTCAGAGTTACAGTTATCTTGTTATACAGTCTTTCTGATCATTTTAATGCCATCACAAAATAGATATCCATTTTCCATATTCCATCCCTCATCATACTCAACGTTTGGATGTTGAAATATATTGTCCCAGTGTCCGTTGTTAGATGTTGAAGTTTTGTCAAGAGTCTCTCACTACACACAGCACATTCCTTTGTTCAATACTGCAGGGCAAGAGAGAGAAAGTTTATGACCTGCGTTAAGTCATAAAACCGGCCCAACTCCCCCCTTCCTCTCTGGTGGGAGAGAGGGGGGGGTTTGGCTATCTGTCATCCCTTTGCCGAGCTGATCTGGCGCCTTTGATCCTCACCAAGGAGAGAGAGTCATGACAACACTGTCATGCGTGAAAAGCCCAGGAGGCTGTTTCTAAGATACTGGAACTGGACAATCATACCACGCTCCAAGTCACTTAGGTCACTCGTTTTGCCCATTCTAACATTCAATCGAACAGTAAATGAAAGCCTCAATACCTGTCTGCCTGCTTTATATAGCAAGCCACGGCCACTTGACTCACTGCCTGTAGGAGCTAACCATTTTCATGAACCAGATGGTGTACCGAATACACTGGCCACTGAGTGTATGTCGCAATACTAAGAAAACACAGAATGACAGTCATTTTATATTTTTCAGATCCACTTAGCCTCCTTTGAGAAAACCCCTAGAGATCTTATCAGAGGATATTGTTGTGTACAACGTTCAAGGCCCATAAGCATTCACTTGAAAGTCCCTTTAATTAAAGCACATCCCTCAGTGTGAGAGTCTAACTTCTTATTTTTTCCTACGTTCTACAGCTTGTGATGTGAGCTTCTCATGCAAATGAGGGCTGCATTTCTGGACATCTAAAACCACATTGATTTAAATGGATCTGCTGAAGAGGGCCTCTGTATGCTTTGGAACTAACGAAGTGAAAAAACACATATGGGACCTCTTTTTTTTTTTCTCCCTCCGACGCTCTCTCCCTATGCCCAGATCCACACGCCTGCCATATGGGAGTGGATGAGAGGAGGGAAAGGATGGAAGCAGCACCTAATGCACATTCAGTCTCATTCCCAAACACAGCTGAAGGAATCAAAAGTCTCTCTTGTCTCTACTGTAGCTTGCTCTCTTGAGCTCGTGTAAGTGAAGGTCACCCTAAACGTCTGCTTGAAGAGTCTTGTTAGTCCATTTACTTTATTTTGTCTTGACTGGACATGCCCAGGTACTGAAAGAGGGTGAGGGAATAAGTCTGGGAACATTGAATGTATCAGATCAATTTATGCAATTACACACTTTCACAATAAAATATACCTTTTTGCATGTGAACAGGTTATACAGTCCTTGGCTGCACACACTCCAGTGGGCAGAATTTGGCATGGGACGTCATAATGACGTCATTTTCTGGTTGAAATCTGTTTTTTGGGTTGAAGAGATTCCAGTTTACAACCACATAAATATGCATTTTTCTCACCAATAAAAATGTGTAAGATTTAGACAGTGTACAACCTGACCATGACTTCACAAAACAAGCTGATGTCTTTTCAACTAACTTTGCACACAACCAGGATGGCATTGTTCTTATTTTATACAGTCGCTGTAACCTTCCCCTGAATCTAATTTCATAGAGATGGCTTGGAGATAAAGTTGGAAAGTGTCAAGTGGAGAATTCTGATGTGCTCCAGCCAGGCTAGAGCTCTGGAAGCCGTTAGAGCTAGGCCTAGTGGAGCTTTAGCAGAAGGGACAGTAAAAGTTAAACAGGTCAGGAACTCTAAAGCTGGAAGGTATGATGTGAGTTGTATAATCATGCTGAGTAGGATCCGAGGAGAAGACTTATTTGCTCTATAACCTTTACCATTGTGGATAAGGATTATTTTCAAAGTTTAGGCTACATTCTTATCAAATCTAGAGACAGCAATAAAAAATGCACAGCAAAGATGTAGTCCTATGGCCACAGGGCAGTTCTGGCAAATGCCAGATGGGCTGGTCCATTTTTAGCTGGACTAACGGCTCCATTCAATCCGTATCGCGGAAGTTCAGCTTTACAGCGTGATTGCAATTTAAAGTTCCCGCTGTCATAACTCTCCTGTGACGATCTGAAGGATCAGGTTAGTGGGTCCGCTCTACAGCATGCTCTCTCTAGAGGGGGAATGTCATGACTCTCCTGTGATGATCTGAAGGATCAGGTTAGTGGGTCCGCTCTACAGCATGCTCTCTCTAGAGGGGGAGAGCTGGAAGTCTGCTGTTTTATGACGGTCATAAAATACGCTGCCCCTATGCTCTGTAGTGTTCGAGATTGGAATGTAAACTCTGGAACACAGAGAGACCCTTGGACATCAAAAGTTTGAATAATTAAACAATGTTTCTATTTTTGAGAATGTGAGAATGGTCCGTGGACACTTAACCTGTCTGGGCAAGGTGGGACGTTTGCGTCCCACCCTAGTCAACAGCCAGTGGAATCGCGTCGCGCGAAATACAAAACCTCATAAATGCTATAACTTCAATTTCTCAAACATATGACTATTTTACACCATTTTATAGATACACCTTTCCTGAATCGAACCACGTTGTCCGATTTCAAAAAGGCTTTACAGCAAAAGCAAAACATTAGATTATGTTAGGAGAGTACCCTGCCAAAAAAATCACACTGCCATTTTCAAAGCAACTAGATGCATCACAAATACCCAAAACACAGCAAAATGCAGCACTAACCTTTGACAATCTTCATCAGATGACACTCCTAGGACATCATGTTACACAATACATGCATTTTTTGTTCGATAAAGTTCATATTTATATATAAAAACAGCATTTTACATCGGCGCGTGACGGTCAGAAAATATTTTCCCTCAAATGCTTCCGGTGAATCAGCGCTACAATTTACAAAATTACTATTCGAAAACATTGTTAAAATGTAATATTGTCATTCAAAGAATTATAGATTAACATCTCGTGAATGCAACCGCATTGCCACATTTAAAAATAACTTTACTGGGAAATCACACTTTGCAATAAACGACGTGGTATGCTCAGAAAAATAGGCTAGGCGATACATGTTAGCGCCATCTTGGAACCATCAACCATCAAAAATACTATTGTAAATATTCCCTTACCTTTGATTATCTTCATCAGAAGGCACTTCCAGGCATCCCAGGTCCACAACAAATGTAGTTTTGTTCGAAAAAGTTAATAATTTATTTCCCAATAGTTCCTTCTTGTTAGCGCGTTCCGAAGGCTACTCATAATGTACTGAAGCGCGCGGGACTTGTCGTCACGAATGTGCAAAAAAATAATATTTACGTTCGTTCAAACATGTCAAACGTTGTATAACATAAATCTTTAGGGCCTTTTTCAACCAGAGCTTCAATAATATTCAAGGCGGATGATTGCATTGTCTTACTAAGCGTTTCGGAACAAAAGGTTTCCCATGTGCGCCCGCGTCATAGTAGTTAAAACTTTGGGTCAGTTTCTACCATAGAAGACTCAAACCACTTTGTAAAGACTGTTGACATCTAGTGGAAGCCTTAGTAAGTGCTAAATGATTAATAAGTCCCTGTGTGTTTCAATGGCAAAGGTTTGAAGTGATTCCACACATCAGATTTCCATTTCCTGTTAGGATTTGTCTCAGGGTTTTGACTGCCATATGAGTTCTGTTATACTCACAGACACCATTCAAACAGTTTTAGAAACTTTAGAGTGTTTTCTATCCAAATCTACTAATTATATGCATATTCTAGTTACTGGGCAGGAGTAGTAACCAGATTAAATCGGGCCCGTTTTTTATCCGGCCGTGCAAATACTGCCCCCTATCCCCAACAATTTTAAGGGACAGTCATGTCGAGTGTGTTTCATTTGATGATCTCATGAAGAACAGGAAACACACAACTATATCTCTTAAAGTGTACATTTCTCAGCTGTCAGGTTTACTTCTGAATGTTGTGTTAGATGGATGAATAAGTATAAGAATTATTTTGAAAACAGTCTTCTAAATGAGAATTAGTTGTTTTATGGTAAATTATGCACAGTCAGTAGCCACACCCAGGTGGGCACAAACATGATGAGACGGCCCTTTTCTACCCAAGTATAAGAGCCCCCATGACACAATTCACACCAGACCACACAAACCACGGTGTAAGCTAAGGTTGCAAATGGTTGAATTTCTAAGACCAAAACATGCCGGATGACTCGTGTGTAAAGTGGTTTAAACTACAACTCCACCAAAGGACAAGACCAGAGAACGTGGAGATCAGTCCCACGTTGAAATGGCAAAGAAATCTACCAACTTAAGATCAGTTATGCAGACTGCAGCTGTTTAAATAATTTAGTCTGGTAACGCAGACAATTCTAAGAAGATTTTCGAATGGTACTCGGAAGTATCCATTATAACAACTAAGCCTGTCGTATCCATTACGAACACAACCAGAGACTTTCTGTCGATTGACTCTCCAGCAGATGGACGGGCGACCACAGAGAGAGACGACAAGACATACACTCGTAAATATGTAAATTGCTATTTATTTTTTTAATGAGTGGTCGTTCATGTAAAGTATTAACAATTTCTATGAATGTAGTTATGAGCTAAGAGTTTCCCGCTGTTGAGCAGTCCACACCCCCTTTCAAATCAAATCAAATGTATTTATATAGCCCTTCTTACATCAGCTGATATCTCAAAGTGCTGTACAGAAACCCAGTCTAAAACCCCAAACAGCAAGCAATGCAGGTGTAGAAGCACGGTGGCTAGGAAAAACTCCCTAGAAAGGCCAAAACCTAGGAAGAAACCTAGAGAGGAACTATGAGGGGTGGCCAGTCCTCTTCTGGCTGTGCCGGGTGGAGATTATAACAGCACATGGCCTAGATGTTCAAATGTTCATAAATGACCAGCATTGTCAAATAATAATAATCATAGTAGTTGTCGAGGGTGCAACAAGTCAGTAACACAAGAGTAAGTGTCAGTTGGCTTTTTCATAGCCGATCTTTGAGAGTATCTCTACCGCTCCTGTTGTCTCTAGAGAGTTGAAAACAGCAGGTCTGGGACAGGTAGCACGCCCGGTGAATAGGTCAGGGTTCCAGCAGGTCTGGGACAACAGGTCTGGGACAGGTAGCACGTCCGGTGAACAGGTCAGGGTTCCATAGCTGCAAGCAGAACAGTTGGAACTGGAGCAGCAGCACGGCCAGGTGAACTGGGGACAGCAAGGAGTCATCAAGCCAGGTAATCCTGAGGCATGGTCCTAGGGTTCAGGTCCTCCAAGAGAGAGAAAGAAAGAAAGAGAGAATTAGAGAGAGCATATTTAAAGTCACACAGGACACCGGAAAAGACAAGAGAAATACTCCAGATGTGACAGACTGACCCTAGCCCCCCGACACATAAACTACTGCAGCATAAATACTGGAGGCTGAGACAGGAGGGGTCCGGAGATACTGTGGCCCCATCCGATGAAACCTCCGGACAGGGCCAAACAGGTAGGATATAACCCCACCCACTTTGCCAAAGCACAGCCTCCACACCACTGGAGGGATATCTCCAACCACCAACATACCTTTCTTTTGTCTATCAAGCCGTCATATCGGTTTCGTCAGCTAGGGACTTTTTCTTTGTATCATGTAGTAACCCAAATATCTACTGCTTGTTTGTTATGTAATTCTGTGATTATTTAGTTAGTTAGTAAATAAATAATTGAGCCAATTTGTATATCGCTGAGTCATGATTTAGGCTAGGGTTCGTGCAGATATCCAAGGGTTTGCGACATTCAGTAATGAGAACTGATGAGGTAATAATAATAAGATATGGAAATATCTGAAGAGTTATAGTTGGGAAATTGACACTCTATAAACAACATTTTTCCGTGGTGCCACAACTTCCTAGTTAATTAAAGTTTACATGATTAGTTTAATCACATAATAATAATTACACATAGAGAATTGATTTGATAAAATAACAGTCTTCACATTTAATGATAGCCCAGACACGACACCTCTTTAGCGGAGACTGCATTCACAGTAAACGCTGCATATGTTGGCTCACTCTATCACGCAATCTATGATGCTTAAGTGATACAGATTGAATAGAGCCCTAAATTGGGGTTTTAATCCAGAATGATCATTATTTGACTAATAATGGGGGGCCTCAAAGACAAAAATGAGCCTGTGTTAGAAATGCCAGATTCTGTGGTAGTACTTTTCTGTTTCATTCAGCTTCCAAAAGCTTTCTCCCCACTGAACACAACCCAGGGGTAAAGCTCCACCACCTTAGGATGGGAAGTAGCATAAGTACAAAGAAGCTGAACAGATGTGAGCAAAAACATCTTCCTTTCTAAACCTAAGTAAATCATAGAGTAAATCAAAATATTTTGAAAACAGACCCCACCCAGTTAATCTGGTTGGTGTGGATTAGGCTACATTAACACAACAGCTCCTAACGTAAACGATAATGACACCCCACACTTCCCCCAAGTGGCAAAGCAATACGAGCACATCAGAAGCTATACATTGGGCTGTTTATCACACAATTACATTTTGATGAAGTCAATGTCCTTCTCATCAACTGTCACTTTAACTCACGACTGTCCAGCAAGTAAAAGCCTGGTTTGGATGCCATTCCCCCTCTTTTAGTCATTTTCTCTCGCCCCATCGTTCCTTTGCATATCTGCCAATTCGCCAATAAATACATTATGATAATTTCTGCTAATAACCAGAGACAGTGCCAGAGAAGGAAAGAAAACAACAGAATTTTCAGTGAAAAGTGTTTCTCCATAGAACACTTTAAGCCCATTTCCTGTGACAAAATTCGGTAGTTTTTGTGTTGTGGGAAACTAAAACTATGGTGCGAAGTAGGTATGGAGTCTATTGCCAGCTCGCTTGCGCCAGCCAGAATGGCATCACGTAGCGGCTACTGCCGACGCCAACTAACAAACAGCAGGTGACCTCCCCCACTCTCCATTTGCCAAGCTTCACACCTGCTTATTAGCCAATCTTCTGTGTTTAATATAATGCAAGTGCCAGCTTGCCGTAGAACCAAACGCAGCACATACACATCTGTCTATAAACATACATGTAGAAATGCACACATACTTACTGTATGTATCAATGGAACAGTTCCACAGAAGTGCGAGTCTGATCCTTCAAACACAACAACATAATGGGTCCACTAGATTAAACACAAATCTCCTTTTTTGACCGAGTAAGGTTTATCAGCTCTTTTTTCATTTCCATTTCTGCTATGGATCAAACACTTCCCGTTCAATGTCAGGCACATGATGTAGACCAGACCTGTTTTTGAAACATGACTAAATAAAATTACTAATACAATTGCTTAGAGAAAGTTTAACAACTAATATATTTTTTTTCACAAAAGGGTAGGGATCAAAATTATTGACACTCCTGTTTTCAATACCTTTCAATACCTCACCTTGCGAGGATATTGTACACCATTCCTACATACAGAATCCTTCCACATCCTTGATATCCTTTGCCTGTGCTTATGGACTGCCCTCTTTAATTCAAACTACAGTTTTTAATGGGTTTCAAGTCCGGAGACTGAGATGGCCATTGCAAAATGTTGATTTTGTGGCCAATTAACAATTTATTTGTGGATTTTGATGTGTGCTTGGAGTTATTGTCTTGCTGGAAGATCCACTTGTGGCCAAGTTTCAGCCTCCTAGCAGAGGCAACCAGGTGTTGGGCTAAAATATCCTGTACTTGGTAAAGTTCATGATGCCGATAACCTTAACAAGAGTCCCAGGACCAGTGGAAGCAAAATAGCCCCATACCATCAAAGATCCACCACCATATTGTACAGTAGGTATGGGCTTTATTTCTATGGAAGTCTATGCGTGACTTAATTCAATCTTAAATTGTAACGGGCAAATGACACATCAATATCATGTTTGAAAAATACATTTTTTTTGTCAAAATTCAAATTCAAAATAATATACTGCTCAAAAAAATAAAGCGAACACTTAAACAACACAATGTAACTCCAAGTCAATCACACTTCTGTGAAATCAAACTGTCCACTTAGGAAGCAACACTGATTGACAATACATTTCACATGCTGTTGTGCAAATGGAATAGACAACAGGTGGAAATTATAGGCAATTAGCAAGACACCCCCAATAAAGGAGTGGTTCTGCAGGTGGTAACCACAGACCACTTCTCAGTTCCTATGCTTCCTGGCTGATGTTTTGGTCACTTTTGAATGCTGGCGGTGCTTTCACTCTAGTGGTAGCATGAGACGGAGTCTACAACCCACACAAGTGGCTCAGGTAGTGCAGCTCATCCAGGATGGCACATCAATGCGAGCTGTGGCAAGAAGGTTTGCTGTGTCTGTCAGCGTAGTGTCCAGAGCATGGAGGCGCTACCAGGAGACAGGCCAGTTCATCAGGAGACATGGAGGAGGCCGTAGGAGGGCAACAACCCAGCAGCAGGACCGCTATCTCCGCCTTTGTGCAAGGAGAAGCAGGAGGAGCACTGGCATAGCCCTGCAAAATGACCTCCAGCAGGCCACAAATGTGCATGTGTCTGTTCAAACGGGCAGAAACAGACTCCATGAGGGTGGTATGAGGGCCCGACGTCCACAGGTGGGGGTTGTGCTTACAGCCCAACACCGTGCAGGACGTTTGGCATTTGCCAGAGAACACCAAGATTGGCAAATTCGCCACTGGCGCCCTGTGCTCTTCACAGATGAAAGCAGGTTCACACTGAGCACATGTGACAGACGTGACAGAGTCTGGAGACGCCGTGGAGAACGTTCTGCTGCCTGCAACATCCTCCAGCATGACCGGTTTGGCAGTGGGTCAGTCATGGTGTGGGGTGGCATTTCTTTGGGGGGCCGCACAGCCCTCCATGTGCTCGCCAGAGGTAGCCTGACTGCCATTAGGTACCGAGATGAGATCCTCAGACCCCTTGTGAGACCATATGCTAGTGCGGTTGGCCCTGGGTTCCTCCTAATGCAAGACAATGCTAGACCTCATGTGGCTGGAGTGTGTCAGCAGTTCCTGCAAGAGGAAGGCATTGATGCTATGGACTGGCCCGCCCGTTCCCCAGACCTGAATCCAATTGAGCACATCTGGGACATCATGTCTCGCTCCATCCACCAATGCCACGTTGCACCACAGACTGTCCAGGAGTTGGCGGACGATTTAGTCCAGATCTGGGAGGAGATCCCTCAGGAGACCATCCGCCACCTCATCAGGAGCATGCCCAGGCGTTGTAGGGAGGTCATACAGGCACGTGGAGGCCACACACACTACTGAGCCTCATTTTGACTTGTTTTAAGGACATTACATCAAAGTTGGATCAGCCTGTAGTGTGGTTTTCCACTTTAATTTTGAGTGTGACTCCAAATCCAGACCTCCATGGGTTGATAAATTGGATTTCCATTGATTATTTTTGTGTGATTTTGTTGTCAGCACATTCAACTATGTAAAGAAAAAAGTATTTAATAAGATTATTTCGTTCATTCAGATCTAGGATGTGTTATTTTAGTGTTCCCTTTATTTTTTTGAGCAGTATATATTGCATTATCATTTCCCTGATTGAATACGCATATTGCCTGCCAATTTGAAAAAGAAATGGCAAAGTCTGTTTCATATTTCAGTTCAATGGTACTATCCAGTAGAACACTGACACAGAATATTATTTTTATGTAAACGCTTCCCATGTTTGCCATTTAATTTCCTTGTGACCGCATGAATTGTGAAAAAAAGAAATTGAATTCTCAATTGCAGTTGACAATGTTTTTCCATACTCTGTGTGGTTTAAGTCTATCAAAATTCAAATGATCTATGAAATTCGATAAATCAGTTGCAATGCTTCATTTTGCTATTTCGTTTCCTCATTCCTCCTTTGTATTTTCAATGTGTTAGACATGTCAATCAAACACTGTGGGCGGGGTTTCGGTAACGTGAGGCAGAAGAGGTTGCCTGGACATGCTAGCAATAGATACACATGGCGATGTGTGGCTTGATGTGACCACGCCCCCGAGTGGGGTACAGATCTAGGGTACTCCTATGTAATTAGCCTAACTTTGACGTCATCCTAAGCAAACTCCTGACACCTTTTTGTCATTTCAATAAATGTTTTCATCAGCGTCCCGTGTCGTTATTAACATACAGTACTTGGCTGTCACAACAACAAATGATTTGCATAATACTTATTCTACCCCACTAATTTGTTACCCGACATGCTTTCATCTATAGTAAAGCTAGTAAAACTGTTGCATTATACTGACGTCACTGTTTGTTTACCCCTAGCTTTTTCTAGCAAAAGAAGTTAATCTCAATGTAATTCGCTAGTCTTAGATATGCCACTTAACTACTTCAAGTCTTTGCCTACCCTTGAACGGTCTGGTATTTAAAAAGTTGATTCTTGTTGGCTTGCCTATATGTCCTTTCAACTTGGCAGGGACCAGCTGTGCAGACAATCCTACCAAATGGCCCAGGTTTACACAGGCAATACACATAGCTAGTTACAGTAGATACAAACAAGTGTTAGCTAGCGACTTACCGTGAATTAATTGCTTCAAACACACAAATGTATTGAGTAACCGGAGCTCACAGATTCCCATCATCATCGCAGCGTATAGCCTGAAACCATGAGGTTCATCTAACCTGGTCCTTGGGCAGTTGATAAAACTTTATTTGGTGGTCTTTACTCCTACCATTGTTCAAACAAAACAGTACGCAACAGCTTTTCGATATCTTAGCTATAAAAGCAGGGTAAGTTAGCTAACGTTAGCTAGCTGAAGAAAGTCCATTGGAATCAGCTCTTTGGCTGATACTGGTGATGTAGTATCCATGCGACAGTCTAACTGTTCATGCTAACATTTTTACATTTGTTGATTAGCATCATCGGACTGAGCTTGTTGTCATTGCAGGCAATCTCAACGCTGTGCGTTACAGGGAAGACATCCTCCTCCCTCATGTGGGACCCTTCCTGCAGGCTCATCCTGACATGACCCTACAGTATGACAATGCCACCAGCCATACTGCTCATTCTGTGAATATCAGTGTTCTGCCATTGCCAGCGAAGAGCCCGGATCTCAATCCCATTGAGCATGTCTGGGACTTGTTGGATCGGAGGGTGAGGGCTAGGGCCAGTCCCCCCAGAAATGTCTGGGAACTTGCAGGTGCTTTGGTGGAAGAGTGGGGTACTTCCGGCGCCGACAGAGATGGCCGCCTCGCTTCGCGTTCCTAGGAAACAATGCAGTATTTTGTTTTTTTATGTGTTATTTCTTACAATGCTACCCCAGAAAATCTTAAGTTTTATTACATACAGTCGGGAGGAACTATTGGATATAAGAGCAACGTCAACTCACCAACATTACGACCAGGAATACGACTTTCCCAAAGCGGATCCTCTGTTAGGCCTACCACCCAGGACAATGGATCGGATCCCAGCTGGCGACCCAAAACAACGACGGCAGACGGAACGGTCTTCTGGTCAGGCTCCATAGACGGGCACATCACGCACCGCTCCCGAGCATACTACTAGCCAATGTCCAGTCTCTTGACAACAACGTAGACGAAATCCAAGCAAGAGTTGCCTTCCAGAGAGACATCAGAGATTGTAACGTTCTTTGTTTCACGGAAACATGGCTCACTCGAGACACGCTATCTGAGTCTGTACAGCCACCTGGCTTCTTCACGCATCGAGCCAACAGAAACAAGCATCTCTCTGGTAAGAAGAAGGGCAGGGGTGTATGCCTTATGATTAACGAGACATGGTGTGATCATAACAACATATAGGAACTTAAGTCCTTTTGTTCACCTGACTTAGAATTCCTCACAATTAAATGCCGACCGCATTATCTACCAAGAGAATTCTCTTCGATCATAAACACAGTCGTGTATATTCCCCCTCAAGCAGACACATCGACAGCCCTGAAAGAACTTCATTCGACTCTATGTAAACTGGAAACCACATATCCTGAGGCTGCATTTATTGTAGCTGGGGATTTTAACAAGACTAATCTGAAAACAAGGCTCCCCAAATTCTATCAGCATATTGATTGTGCTACCAGGGCTGGCAAAACCCTACATAACTGTTATTCTAACTTCCGCGACGCATATAAGGCCCTCCCCCGCCCTCCCTTCGGAAAAGCTGACCACGACTCCATTTTGTTGCTCCCAGCCTATAGACAGAAACTAAAACAGGAAGCGCCCGCGCTCAGGTCTGTTCAACGCTGGTCCGACCAATCGGATTCCATGCTTCAAGATTGCTTCGATCACATGGACTGGGACATGTTCCGCATAACGTCCAACAACAACATTGATGAATATGCTGATTCGGTGAGCGAGTTCATTAGCAAGTGCATCGGGGATGTTGTACCCATAGCGTCTATTAAAACATTCCCCAACCAGAAACTGTGGATTGATGGCAGCATTCGCACAAAACTGAAAGCATGAACCACTGTTTTTAATCAGGGCAAGGTGACCGGAAACATGACCGAATACAAACAGTGTAGCTATTCCCTCCACAAGGCAATCAAACAAGCTAAGCGTCAGTATAGAGACAAAGTGAAGTCGCAATTCAACGGCTCAGACACGAGAGGTATGTGGCAGGGTCAACAGTCAATCACGGACTACAAAAGAAAAACCAGCCCCGTCGCGGACCACGATGCCTTGCTCCCAGACAGACTAAACAACTTTTTTGCTCGCAATACAGTGCCATTGACACGGCCCGCTACCAAAACCTGTGGGCTCTCCTTCACGGTAGCCAACGTGAGTAAAACATTTAAACGTGTTAACCCTCACAAGGCTGCAGGCCCAGAAGGCATCCCCAGCCGCGTCCTCAGAGCATGCGCAGACCAGCTGGCTGGTGTGTTTACAGACATATTCAATCAATCCTTATCCCAGTCTGCTGTTCCCACATGCTTCAAGAGGGCCACCATTGTTCCTGTTCCCAAGAAAGCTAAGGTAACTGAGCTAAATGACTACCGCCCTGTAGCACTCACTTCCGTCATCATGAAGTGCTTTGAGAGACTAGTCAAGGACCATATCACCTCCACCCTACCTGGCACCCTAGACCCACTCCAATTTGCTTACCGCCCCAATAGGTCCACAGACGACGCAATTGCCATCACACTGCACACTGCCCTAACCCACCTGGACAAGAGGAATACCTCCGGTGAAAATAATTTGGCCTTATTTTGGATTACATTCCAATGATAAAACTGGAGGGGACAAAAATGCAATTTCAGAATGTGGGATCAAGTAGTAACGAAAGGCTAGGATAATGACTGACTGAGCAGAGATTACGATCTGGCAGAGTGGAATTGGCAGGAATGGGTATTTGTAGAGGTCTTGATTTATGGAACGAGTCACAGCTGGTAGGGATCTGCTCTGACTCCAGCACACCTGTCTCCAACCACACCATCACACACAAACAGAAAGGCAGGGGGAGAGAGAGAAAGAGTGTACTGGGGGAATAGCTGCAGGTAAAGCAGATACTGGATGACCACTAGGGGGTGTGGCAGGAGTAGATGTGACACATTCTAGTCATCCTAGCAGAGCTGGGTAGGATTTTTTTCATTGTATCCAAAGCGTTGGTAACTACCTGTGCTGCTGGCAACAATTTAATTACGTTTTTTTCCCCCGACGTTTACTGACACCGGACATTTTCAACGGGTGTTGAGCGTTCGTAAATTCATCAGTTATTCTGCGCTCTGATACATTCAGACGAGAGTGCTCTGAAATCTGAGCAGATAGCCAGAGCGAATTTACGAAGCACCCGAATTAACAATGTCCGATGAGAACGCACAACGACTATACAATTTTAGCTAAACTAAGAATGACGAGAATAATCAAGTCAATTAGCGATGGGTAGTTCGATAGCATATAGTTAATATACAGGCAAGTTCGATGTATTAGTAGCCAACTAACGTTAGGTAGCTGGCTAACATATTACCGGTACATACTGCTGTAATGATATGCTATGCGGAAAGTAGTTATGGTATTTGTGCCTTTTAATTGGTAACGGTTTTGATACCTTGTATTAAAAACAATACTGGGACATCTGCCGATTTACTACTGGAGAATGTGTTCCTTTATTCGATCACACAGTGCAACCAGTCAGGCTGACAGGGTCCATTGTTCGTCCATAATATAAATCTTTTGTCAATACACACACTCAGGAAACAAAAAAACACACAAAACAGTATTTGGTTAGGAACGTTTTCCTTTCCTATCATTTGAAAAGAGTAATTTCTTCTCCATCCAACTATTTTTTAATTATCTATGTCATTTTAAATGTTGCACCCACATGTTAGTTCCTGCTACTGTATGCACATTTCCGTGTAGGGTTTAAATTTATAGCTGGTTTCCCAATCATAACCAACTGTTTTACCACCTAATGTGCAGAACCTGTCCCAGAACAGGATTTTCTATGATGTTCAAAAGAAAATCAGTCTCACCCTCAATTAATTTTGTATGTTCGGAATAGCGTATCCACTCACTGGGTGTGGGGCTCCCTGCCACGTCTGACACAACCCCTGCACAGTTAACCTCATCTCCCCGGGAGCAATCAGCAAGCGGAGTTAGCCATTCCACCGCTGTCACAAAATTGTCGTAGAAATTCTAACCAAAAGGAGAGAGACTGTATTCTTCAAAACAACTTTATTATAATTTTGTAAAAATGGAGCAGTTAACTATGCACTTCAACAGTTGCACATTTAAGGCCCAACAAACAGTGTCGGTTCTCAGAGAAGTACATCTGTTTTGTATACTTGGCAGTCAGCAGAAATTAGTTGTCTGTGCATGTCACGATTGTCGTCGGTGAAAGAGGACCAAAATGCAGCAGGTACGTGTATGCTCATTTTGACTTTTATTTAACTATCAAAAGAACACTCCGAAACAACAAAACACGAAAACGAACGAACAACAAACAGTCTGGCAAAGCCTAGGGCTGAACACAGAACAATCACCCACAAATCACAAACACACCCTGATATATGAGACTCTCAATCAAAGGCAGATAGACAACACCTGCCTTCAACTGAGAGTCCCAATCCCAATTAACCAACATAGAAACACACTCACCAGACTAGACATAGAAATACATAAACAGACTATAAACCAAAACCCCGGAAATACTAAATCAAACACCCTTAATCAAACACACCACCCTGAACCACATAAAACAAATACCCTCTGTCACGCCCTGACCAAACTACAAAACAATTATCCTTATATACTGGCCAGGACGTGACAGTGCAAATTTAAGATTACGATCTACAGGCAGTCGTATGGTTAACCCACGGGATGTCACATGCTGTGGTCACACCCAAACGGCTCTTAGCTGTAAAACCAGTGTATTCACTAAGTCACACAAAGACAAGTTTGTATCAGGTTAGAAAAAACACTATCATATAACAAGAGACTAATCTTTAAGCAGTAAACACGGGAATATTCCATGACAGTTATCACCACTCTTGATTACTTTAAATGTAGTTTAGACAATGGCGTGTGGTTAGTGTTATATCCACATCCGATCACTTCTGGGTGTCGACCCCCGTCCCCGGGAGTTGGCCCACCCAATCTCTTGAGCGAGACTCTAGACAGCGGCTCTGGGTTAAAGCGTTAACACCACCTGTAAATGCACACTGGACAGGTGTAAAGAACACTTGTAAAAATGACCATAACAAGCGTTCAAATCACCTGGAAATGCACATTGGACAGGTGAAAAAATCACGGTTACACAAAATGACATTTGACACTTTCATGGTATCAATAACTGCTTTTAATACACCACATATACAGTGCCTTCAGAAATATTCACACCCCTTGACTTTTTCAACATTTGTTGTGTTAGCCACAGTGAAATGTTTACAAATGAATAAAAAATGAAAAGCTGAAATGTCTTGAGTCAATAAGTATTCAACCCCTTTGTTATGGCAAGCCTAAATAAGTTCAGGAGTAAACATTTGCTTAACAAGTCACATAAGTTGTGCAATAATAGTGTTAAACATGATTTTTTAATGACTACCTTATCTCTGTACCCCAATTATCTGTAAGGTCCCTCAGTATTTTTAATGCCTTGCAAAGAAGAGCAGCTATTGGTAGATGTTTTTTGTTTTGTTTTAAGCAGACATTGAATATCCCTTTGAGCATGGTGAAGTTATTAATTACACTTTTGACAGCCGTCCCTCCTAACTCAATTGCTGCAGGGGAAGGAAACCGCCCTGGGATTTCACCATGAGGCCAATGGTGACTTTAAAACAGTTACAGAGTTTAAAGGCTGTGATAGTAGAAAACTGAGGATGGATTAACAACATTTTAGTTACTCCCAGGGGTGCAACATTCACTGCGGACAGGAGGCACATGTCCACCCCACATTCTGAAATTGCATTTTTGTCCCCTCCAGTTTTATCATTGGAATGTAATCCAAAATAAGGCTATGGAGTGCTTTAGGACCATGCGGACACCTCCGAGCTGACGGGTAGGCTGTTTGGAGTGTTTATCTGACTGGATTAAAAAATATATATATATTATTATGTCCCCCCCCACTTCTAAAACCAAAGTTGCACCCCTGATTACTCCACAATACTAACCTAAATGACAGAGTGAAAAGAAGGAAGCCTGTACAGAACAAAAATATTCCAAAACATGCATCCTGTTTGCAATAAGGCACTAAAGTAAAACTGAAAACAATGTGGCAAAGAAATGAACTTCATGTCCTGAATACAAAGTGTTATGTTGGGGCACTCTTCATATTTTCAAGCATGGTTGTGGCTGCATCATGTTATGGGTATTCTTGTCATCGGCAAGGACTAAGGAGTTTTTTGGGATAAAAAGAAATGGGATAGAGCAAAGCACAGTCAAAATCCTAGAGGAAAACCTGCTTTAGTCTGCTTTCCAACAGACATCGGGACACAAATTCACCACAATAACCTAAAACACAAAACCAAATATATACTGGATTTGCTTACCAAGATGACATTGAATGTTCCTGAGTGGCCTAGTTACAGTCTTGACTTAAATCGGCTGCAAATCTATGGTAAGAATTGAACATGGCTGTCTAGCAATGATCAACAACCAACTTGACAGAGCTTGAAGAATTTTCAAAGTAATAATGTGCTAATATTGTACAATCTAGGTGTGCAAAGCTCTTAGAGACTTACCCAGAAAGACTCACAGCTCTAATCACTGCCAAAGTTGATTCAATCATGTATTGACTCAGGAGTGTGAAGACATATGTAAATGAGATATTTCTGTATTTAATTTTAATACAATTTGCTCAAATTTCAAAAAACATGTTTTCACTTTGTCATTATGGTGTATAGAGTGTATAGATAAAAACATATATTTAATCAATTTTGAATTCAGGCTGTAACACAACAAAATGTGGAATAAGTAAAGGGGTATGAATACTTTCTGAAGACACTATATGTTCTTGAACCGAGTATTTTATAATCACACACAGAAGAAATTAGAAGGATAATTTAGTTGCTAATGGCAGCCTGCAGTACCCCGGTCGGCCTTCAACTTGAGTTATTCAATGAGAGGGGGCAGCACTGAGCTAGCCTGCAACGTCACTTCCTGGAATAGCTCAAACTGAGCATGTTTTGTCTCCATGAGATGCCATCTTAAGCGAATTCATTTGCCTTCAATGCGCTGCTGAGTCTTCACATTGGAATGAATGGTGTCACGTGATCAATGGCTTTATCTATTCATACAGTACCAGTCAAAAGTTTGGGCACACTTACTTATTCAAGGATTTGAATGAGTAGGTGTGTCCAAACGTTTGACTGGTACTGTATATACAGTCAGTGTTTTAACTACTTTTTAAATTGATATTTTCCTTGAGATAATCACAGATTTGTATGTGATTGAAAATATCAGGAAGAAAGGAAGCATTTCTAATGTGATTGAAAAGGGCCATGTCTTTGTCCGACCTATGTCTTCACACCATTCACAATATGTATCTCATTTTACATTTATTTCCTTTCCTAACACTTTGTCTACTACAGGCAGTGTGTCTATCTACTGTGCATATCCCATAATAAGCTACAACCAAACCATTACCAACGGAACTACAACCAGACCTTCATCAATGGCAGCTACAACCTGACGATCACCAACCCAAACCATTTTTTAACAAAAATGATTTGCTTTCACTACCTGTATGCTGTGGATACCTGTGATTGCACTGCCACTGGACGCCCACAAGATGAAACTGGGCATCGCACAGAGCAACACAGAACTACACACATAATGGTTCTTCCTTCAGTTGGACCATTTAGCAAACATTGTTTGCACTGCTGCACTTTTACCCTGCTTTTGTGTCTGCTCACCTGTCTATCCGGGGGATAACAGATACTCTGCTCCCTACCTATAGTTTGGCGTTGATCAGCTGAGCACCTTCCGAAGATGGGGAGCACCTCAAGGAGCATGTGATGTGATGTCAAACGAATACATGAGTTCTCATGATGGAACCTCATTTGGGGCAATGACAGGATATGACATTACACTCACGATGCATTATAAGTTATCCTTTAAGAATACATGGGCACGCTGTATATCATAACAGCAGGACACCTTCCAGATTGTGGTAGAAAATGTCCATCGTGCAGTCACTACCTTTTGAAAAAGGCCATGTAAAAGCTTTCTATAATTTCAGCCAGAAGTATGATTCACGAGCCAAAACGGTTCCTTATAATGTGTGTACTATATGATTCTGTACATGTGCCACATTCACGATCTAACATCATATACCACACAAATGGATGCACTGCCGCACTGTGAAAAAACGGCTACTATGTGCCAACCTAAACTCACACTTTTACCTTGCAATGTAATTGGACATGATTGTGCATTTAGTCAAGATCCTGTTAAACTACAGCACCACCTAAGACAGAGGCTAAAGTTGTGTATTGCCCAGAGAATGATGGGACGGAGAGAAAAAGATCTGGAAGATGTTTGGAGACGCAGTCACCGCTGGTTAACGAAGTCTTCTGACCATGGCTGAGCCTGTGGGCATACTGTAGCTTCCTGTTGAAGCGAGCTACACTGCTTCCTGCTTTTGTTTTTTGTCTATGTTAATGCCAAAAGACTGAACTAAGAGATTGAACCGAAGATTGGTTTTAACCACACTTTAAATATAGTGCAGACAATGGTATGGGGTTAGTGTTATATCCACATTCGATCACTTCAAAAATGGTGGTGTTGGTACAGTAGGGTGTGGCTAGCACTGAGTGGGGTTTCCTATTGCAGGCGGCCCAATTCTGTTATAAAAGGAAGGAGAAGGATACTATAACTTTATCCATTGTTTTTCTTTTGGATGCTGAATATCTGATAGACTTGTGAGTATTCTGAGGTCATTTTATTTACAAGTTGGGGAGTTTGTATATTTATAACTAACCCAAGATAGTTTATCTGTGTCGTTTACAGTGGGAGCAAGAAGTGAATTTTTTTTATCTTGTATTGTAATGTTGATTGACTATTGACTGATATGCTGCATTTTTTTTACTCTGATAACCTCCTTAGCCATGTTGAACTGTTGGTTGTGAGTAGGCGACTGGTCATTAGCAGTTTGGGTTATGTGCGTCACCCCAGTAATCGAATTGGCAAAGCACGGTAATTGTACTGAGTGCATTGACTGGCTCCCCAAGGGTTTTTCTAACCCATAAAATGTTTGGAAGTAAGGCGTGGTATGGTTTAAATAATATGAAATAGTTAACTGCAAGTTTAGCCTTCTATCCAAGGGGCAACTGTAATTTAAGTATACATACTTTTGCTCCTTGGACACTAAATAAATATTGCTTGATTAATTTAGTATGAAAGAAGAAAAACCGTAACAGAGACGCTGAAGCAGCACTATATGAAAGGGAAAGGAAATTGTTTGTGTTTAGTGTCTGGCACAAAATAAGCTGCATGTAATGGCTTGGTAGTCGTGGTGAAGGAATGAGGCACAGGAAGCAGCGAGCACAGGGTAGTGGCGTATTTAATGTACACTCACACACAAAACAAATATTCCCAAACACAGGGGAGAAAACACACACGGCGGAAAACAGCGCCGACACGAACATGAGCCGTCAGTAACGAAATAATCCCGCACAACACGGAAGCGGACCAGCTAAATTAAATAGCCCCGCTAATTACCCAAACTAAACACAGGTGCACAAAACCAAAAAAAGGGAAAACCAAAAAAGGGAATCAGTGGTAGCTAATAGGCCGGTGACGACGACCGCCGAGCGCCACCCGAGCAGGAGGGGGCGCCACCGTCGGTGGGAATCGTGACACTGCATGAGGAGATATACGCACAGCTGATGTGTTCTCTGAAGTCAAAAGTTTATTTTTTTGTAAATGGTTAACTTTTTTATCTTAGAGGTAAGTAATAGGAATGGATGTAATCGAAGCCTTCGAAATCCTAGTGAAAGGTGTAAGGGAGGGAAGATGTATACTGTTAATTTGTTGAAGTTAGTTAACCCTTGATGGGATCTGATAAACATACAGCACATAAGTCTAGGTCAAATCTGTATTAGGGCTGTACGGGCTTAAACTATGGTGTTATAGTGGAAAATGTGTCCAAGCTGGATTGAGTCTTGGTGGAATGAGAGACATTGTGTAGATGTTACTAGGTCAAAATGTTAGAATGTAACAATAATGATAAAGCATAACTGCTGATTTTGACCTCAAGTTTCTAAGAATATGTAAAACTGTTAATATGTCTAAAGGGGATGGATTTGAGTTAATTATGGATTATGATGAATTTAATAGTTGAGGCAATGTATTACAGTCGAATGAAAAAGTTTGGGCACCCCTGACAATTTCCATGGTTTCCATTTATAAATAATTGGGTGTTTGGATCAGCAATTTCATTTTGATCTATCAAATAACTGATGGACACAGTAATATTTCAGTAGTGAAATGAGGTTTATTGGATTAACAGAAAATGTGCAATATGCATCAAAACAAAATTAGACAGGTGCATAAATTTGGGCACCCCAACAGAAAAATCACATCAATATTTAGTAGAGCCTCCTTTTGCTAAAATAAGACTCTAGACGCTTCCTATAGCCTCTAATGAGTGTCTGGATTCTGGATGAAGGTATTTTGGACCATTCCTCCTTACAAAACATCTCCAGTTCAGTTAGGTTTGATGGTTGCCGAGCATGGACAGCCCGCTTCAAATCATCCCACAGATTCTCAATGATATTCAGGTCTGGGGACTGGGATGGCCATTCCAGAACATTGTACTTGTTCCTCTGCATAAATGCCCGGGTAGATTTTGAGCAGTGTTTTGGGTCGTTGTCTTGTTTAAATATCCAGCCCCGGCGTAACTTCAACTTTGTGACTGATTCTTCAACATTATTCCCAAGAATCTGCTGATATTGGGTGGAGTCCATGCGACCCTCAACTTTAACAAGATTCCCAGTACCGGCACTGGCCACACAAATCCCCACAGCATGATGGAACCCCCACCAAATTTTACTGTGGGTAGCAAGTGTTTTTCTTGGAACGCTGTGTTCTTTTGCCGCCATGCATAACGTCCCTTGTTATGACCAAATAACTCAATCTTTGTTTCATCAGTCCACAGCACCTTATTCCAAAATGAAGCTGGCTTGTCCAAATGTGCATTTGCATACCTCAAGCGACTCTGTTTGTGGCGTGTGTGCAGAAAAGGCTTCTTCCGCATCACTCTCCCATACAGCTTCTCCTTGTGCAAAGTGCGCTGAATTGTTGAACGATGCACAGTGACACCATCTGCAGCAAGATGATGTTGTAGGTCTTTAGAGGTGGTCTGTGGGCTGTTTTTGACCGTTCTCACCATCCTTTGCCTTTGCCTCACCGATATTTTACTTGGCCTGCCACTTCTGGCCTTAACAAGAACTGTGCCTGTGGTCTTCCATTTCCTCACTATGTTCCTCACAGTGGACACTGACAGCTTACATCTCTGCGATAGCTTTTTGTAGCCTTCCTCTAAACCATAATGTTGAACAATCTTTGTTTTCAGGTCATTTGAGAGTTGTTTTGAGGCCCCCATGTTGCCACTCTTCAGAGGAGAGTCAAAGAGAACAACGACTTGCAATTGGCCACCTTAAATACCTTTTCTCATGATTGGATGCACTTGTCTATGAAGTTCAAGGCTTAATGAGCTCACCAAACCAATTGTGTGTTCCAATTAATCAGTGCTAAGTAGTTACAGGTATTCAAATCAACAGAATGACAAGGGTGCCCAAATTTTTGCATAGCCTATTTTTCACATCTGATTTAATTTCATACAACTTAATATTGCTACACTAAAAATCTTTGTCTGGACAATACCCCCAGTACTCAGCTTTTATTAGAAAATGAATGGCAAGGCACTGTGATGACAGAGTAAATTATTATGCAGCCTCAGAGGGGTGCCCAAACTTTTTCATACGACTGTATATGTGACCACTTGCTGACACGTGTCCACATTACAGTATATCCTTGGTAGGTTGCTGCTTGACCTTGTGATTTTGAGTTTGAACACTGAATGTGCAGGAGCTATGGAATGATAGTGGTGCTAAAACCTGGACAATCTGAGGCTTTGCAGCATTAGTGGAGAGGCAATTTTATTTTTCCATCATTTTACTCTTCATAGACAAAATATGTGACGTGTTTATGAGTTGTGAGTCTCTCTCTGCCTAGCATTTTTTTTCTGCACTGAGCACATTTCAGGTCTGCTGAGCACAAACTTGAACATTATGCAAATTCTGTGCGATAACTGTGAACACTGAAGATGTACTCGATGTAAGTTCCAGTTCCAGACTGGTAAAGTAGACTACTGTGGCTAATTGATCATAATTGTAGGCCTACCAAAAACAATGGAGAATGGATCCCATAACATTTTAACATGGAAATAGCTGTTCTATCATTCAGCCTACAGTAGCAGCCAATATGTGGTGTTCAGTGTAGGCCTACATTCCATGAGACTTGGACATTAACCTGTTTGTTCCACATGTCCTTCACACATGGAGGTGACTGAAAATGTTGTTGTGTTACAAATGATGCTACCCTCTGCCTATTAGCTACTTAGCTTATTAAAGCCTGTCTCAAAATACAACAATGCCCCTTCTCTTGGTTGTTTGGGGCTGTATAGTACAGTCTTCCCTGTGGCTCAGTTGGTAGAGCATGGTGTGTGCAACGCCAGGGTTGTGGGTTTGATTCCCACGGGTGGCCAGTACAAAAAAAAAAGGCACTCTGGATAAGAGCGTCTGCTAAATGACTAAAATGTAAAAATGTAAAATGTAATAAACGCACACCCTGTTTTAGGAAATCAAATACAGCCAAGTGGAGAAATCATGTTGTTGTATTTTGAGTGTAACAGCCACATGCTATGCAAACACAGAGTAGATGAACAGCTTATTTATGTCAATATCAGGGGGACTGGAGACTGGGGCCATGTGGATGCACCTGTCCAAATATATCTGCAACTTCATCCGGACCCTGACAATCCTTGTCGTCCTTTTATACAACAACTACATTCTGGAGGTGAGGAGAGAAAGTGATCTTCTCCCATTACCATCTACCTACATTAGCCTACCACCAGTGAAGACTGCTGAGGGGAGGACAGCTCATAATAATGACTGGAATGGAATAAATGGGGTGGTATCAACCACATGGAAACCACGTCTTTGATGTGTTTGATGCCATTCCATTTGCTCCATTCCAGCCATTATTATGAGCCGTCATCCCCTCAGCAGTCTCCATTGCCTACCAACCTTTCCCCCTTAGTGACCTCTATTCTCCTCCACAGTGGGAATTGGATCCACACAGGATCCACTCAGAGGGCCTTCCTCCCCTGGACCGCGAGCGACGCTTCTGTAGCCACTTGGGTAAAAATCCCTCACCTGAGGAGGCTCTGGAGGAGCGTTACCTCCTGGAGTCCATCGCCTGGCCAGAGCCTCAGCCATGGTCCACGTCTTCCCCCCTAAACCAGACCAGTGACCCTGCACACAGCCTGTTTACAATCCTCCCTGCAGGGGGTAGGAGAGAGTGGCACGTGGGGGACCAGCTGGAGGCTCTGGTCATTATGAACGATTTCCAGGGATTTCCCAAGAGCCATGGCGGGGACTTCTTGCTGGCCCGGCTGCACTCCCCAGAGCTGAAGGCGGGTGTTGCAGGACATGTGCTGGACCACGGGAATGGGACTTACTCTGTCATTTTTCCATTACTGTGGGAGGGGTCTGTATGGGTGGACGTGACATTGGTCCATCCTAGTGAGGCAGTTCCTGTTCTACTGCGTATACGTGAGGAACACCCCGACAGGGTGCTTTACAAGAGCCTGTTTCGCTCTGGATTACTGTCTGAGACCACCATGTGTAACCTGTGCCTGCCAACCAACCAGCAGCCACTGTGCAATTACACAGACCCCCACACAGGTGAACCCTGGTACTGCTACAAGCCCAAGCAGCTGCTGAGCTGTGATACACGGATCAACCACGCCAGGGCAGGCTACCAGAAAGATCTGATAACCGAGAAAGAAGCACTGCTTTTCCAAAGGTAAGTGCGAGGTAAAAAAAGAGTGGTTTTGGGAATAAATGTAAGTTTTACCTTGGGCATATGCAGAATTTTTGCCTTTTGTCATATATAAATTACAGAGTATGGTTCTGGGGAATGTTATTGCTTGCTTTAAAATGTAAAATGATTCTCTATCTTTTTTAGTGGAGTAAACCTCAAAACACGTATTCATGCTAAGGCGTCTGACAGTGTCACTGTGCTACCTAAGAAAAAAGGTAGGAGTTTTGTAGTGTGAAGAACATCTGAGTTTCTGTAAAGTGGTGGCGGCTGGTGCCTCACGCCTCCTCTCGTATTTCAGACAAACAAGAGGTGGAAAGCAACAGTGAAAAGGCAGCGCCTATCAGGACCATAGCCTCTGGGTATTACTTCCAAGGGTCATGGCGGGGGCTGGGTGGTGTCGTGATGCACCAGTTTAACGACCCCACTGCCATTACTCAGTGTCTGAAGGGCAAGATGGTGTACATGTATGGGGACTCCACCGTCAGACAGTACTACGAGTTCCTCACCAGCTTCTTGCCAGGTGAGTGCTGTTTGCCAATACAATTACATCTCAAACTCAGCTGTCTCAGGTGTATTCAAATTCTCTCTCCCTCTCTCTCCCTCAACATTTATCTCCCTCTCTCTGTCAAAGAGCTGACGGAGTTCAACCTTCAAAGTCCTGTGAGCACAGGGCCCTTCATGGCAGTGGACATCCCCGATAACATCCTGCTGAAGTACCAGAGCCATGGTCCCCCCATCTCCGGGACCCCTATCAGTGTCAGTCAGCTGCGCTATGTAGCTAACGAGCTGGATGGCCTGGCCGGGGGCTCAGACACTATTGTTGTCATCAGCATTTGGGCTCATTTCAGCACCTTCCCTGTGCAGGTCTACATTCGCCGACTACGCCACATTCGAAGGGCGGTGGTGCGGCTTCTGGACCGGGCTCCGAAGACCGTGGTAGTGGTGCGCTCAGCCAACCTCCGGGCCCAAAGCCTACAGGAGAGCCTCATCTTCAGTGACTGGTTCTCAGTGCAGCTGGATGGGGTACTCAAGGCCATGTTCAGGGGCCTGAATATATTGTTAGTGGATGCCTGGGAGATGACCCTTGCCCACCACCACCCTCATGATATCCACCCATGCCCTCCCATCATCAAGAACATGATAAACACTATCCTCTCTCACGTCTGCCCAGTGAAGAACTAGCAGATAGAGTTAAATTATACTTTTTTTCTCCTATTGTGTTATTGACTGTATGTTTGTTTATACCATGTTTAACTATGTGTTGTTGCTTGTGTCGCACTGCTTTGCTTTATCTTGGCCAAGTCGCAGTTGTAAATGAGAACTTGTTCTCAACTAGCCTACCTGGTTAAATAAAGGTGAAATAAAAAATAACAAATGTTTTTTTTAACAACTGCCAAAACAAAAGTAGGTCTCAACACCATTAAGTCGAAATGACAATGGCATCCTACTAGCAAATGTGTGACCAAATTCAGGAAACTAGGTGTATGTCGCAACTCACGACTTCACAGGAGAGCTGGTTGAATGTAAACATTTTTTTTTTATCAAAATACGTTTATTGTCAGAAATGCCTTCTTGAACATGTGAACTTTCATGTGCCTTAATAACAAACGTTTATGCCATTTGTAAATACAAATAAAGTTGTTAAATTACGAGCCTAGTTGGTTTATCCAAAGAAAAAGTCAGGAACTTTCCTGCTAGCCATGATTAGTTGAGATAATGAGTGGGCTGGACATGCCGAGAGATGAGTTTCAGATTGGTCTGCGGTGTAGCATCTTGTGTCTATAAAATGAGCTGCTCGGTATGCGTAGGTAATCCTTTCTACTGCAGTTTTTTTGAAAGATATAACGTTAGCCATGGAGAACTGCAAATATGTTGCTACTGCTCTCAACATTGCTGCCCTGAATTTATCAGGCGCTATTGACAAAGGTCAGTGGGGAAAAGTTGTGATGGACTACTTTCTGGAGTACGATCGTGCCAAGTTGACTCTCTGACTCTGAAAATGAATCAGACGATGACGAAATCCCTGATTTAGGTTAAAAAAATATTGACAAGACATTGTAGAGTTTTCTGATGACAGTGATAGGGAAGAAACAGCGATCAACAGTGTTGTTGTCAAGGAAGAATTTGACCGGGTTTTGAAATCAGTGGAACACAACAGGCCAAACAAGCTGTGCAAACTAAACAAAAACAACACAGAACATCTTATTTAATAAAAGGGGTTGCAGTCTGCTATGAAGCTTTCATCCATGTATACGGGTAAGAATCTAGCTACAGTTTCATATATGATACGTTTCTAATTTTGTCAGAACGTAGATTTCATTGCAAGTTAAAGCTTGCTGTTAGATAGCCAGCTGGAGTTTGATGGCTGGCTTGCTAGCTAACACTGAACCTATTTGGTTAACTTTAGCTAGCTATGACAATCGGTTTGTATTGCTAGTAACGTTACTCTATGGATTGGGATTATAGTTCATTTTTTAGCTAGCTAATGTTAATGTGACATGTCTAAACAAAAGACCCCAAGTTAAAGCTTGCTGTTAGCTAGCTAACATTAACTCACGTGTATGAAGTGTGTGTAACGTTCATTTTCTCAGCATGCCATTTCGCATTGCTAGTTATAGACTAATGTTAGCTAACTAACTAGCTAACATTGAACCTATTTGGTTAACTTTAGCTAGCTGTGACAATCTGTTTGTATTGCTAGTTCAAGCTTGCTGTCATCTAGCCAGCTGATGTTGATGGCTGGCTAGCTAGCTAACATTACGTGTATGAACTGTATGAAAAAGTATATGATCCCCTGCTGATTTTGTATGTTTGCCCACTGATAAAGAAAGGATCAGTCTATAATTTTAATGGTAGGTTTATTTGAACAGTGAGAGACAGAATAACAACAAAAATATCCAGAAAAACGCATGTCAAAAATGTTATAAATTGATTTGCATTTTAATGAGGGAAATAAGTATTTGACCCCCTCTCAATCAGAAAGATTTCTGGCTCCCAGGTGAATTAATACAGGTAACGAGCTGAGATTAGAAGCACACTCTTAAAGGGAGTGCTCCTAACCGCAGCTTGTTACCTGTAAAAAAGACACCTGTCCACAGAAGCAATCAATCAGATTCCAAACTCTCCACCATGGCCAAGACCAAAGAGCTCTCCAAGGATGTCAGGGACAAGATTGTAGACCTACACAAGGCTGGAATGGGCTACAAGACCATCGCCAAGCAGCTTTGTGAGAAGGTGACGACATTTGGTGCGATTATTCGCAAATGGAAGAAACACAAAAGAACTGTCAATGTCCCTCGGCCTGGGGCTCCATGCAAGATCTCACCTCGTGGGGTTGCAATGATCATGAGAACGGTGAGGAATCAGCCCAGAACTACACGGGAGGATCTTGTCAATGATCTCAAGGCAGCTGGGACCATGGTCACCAAGAAAACAGTGATAGTGGTTCCTCTCCATCGCTCGTTGTGTTGATTTCATCATGTCCATTTGGTGATGTTTTTTCACTGTTGAATCTTGTTGCAAATGTACTTTCCATTTTTTCCAATCTTATTGCAAATGTACTTTCCATTTGCAATATGTTTCAATGGGCATTTAGTTTCACGAATTTGACATGCTCAAAAATACTGCAGGAATGCGAAATTGACTGGCCCGATGAACTCGGGATGGCCTGGCAGTGATTCTGGTTTTTCTCCATCGCTCGTTGGTGTTGATTTCAGAATGTCATTTTGGTGACGTTCTATCACTGTTTAAACATATTGCAAAGGGACAAATGTCAGCCAGCAAGTCACCATCCATCAGTCAATTAGATATCATTCTGACACCAAACTGATAAACTGACACCACACCCACTTTTTCCAACTCGTTTAGAAGCCAACTATCACATATTTCAGAGCAGGCCCAAAATTCACAGCGCCTTCTGTTTAAACCATAATAAAAACATATAACACGTAGTTACTATCTAGCTGCGGGTCCAGTTCTGACATTATGTGTAGGCCTAGCTGAGGCGACCCCGAATCCCAAGTTTCGGCTCGATAGGTCATTTGGAGCCCGAGCAGCGACCTTAATTGGTGCTGAAAATACACATTTTCCGGGCATTGCTACGGGGTCCTTGAATGAGCTATCGGACAGAAACGTTGGGGTCCGTCTCTATGGGCCGAGGCAATTTCAATGCACCTAGTCTTGCGACTCTGGGACTTTTCTAAATGTCGTCATTTTCATAATGGTCAAATGTACGAGGCTGTTTCTCGGTCTGAGAACCTTCTAGAGCCGCATAACTGACCGTGCACTATCGACTTGAGCTCTAGAACAGGTTTCTAAAGTTTCAGAGCTCTAGGTCTGACGGTTATTTCATAGTTCGAACAAAGGTAACTATTACAGGCTCTGTGTCTCTAAGCCCCACACTGTGTCACTCCATCCTTGCTGTGTGTGTGTGTGAGTTTTACTTGTAAATCTGATGGGATAAATGACTGATTTACAGTTCATGAGGGTTACCTAGTCACACATATGAAGTTTTGGAAAGATGTGACTTTTTTAACCCTTCGAAACAGACACTGTGACCCCAATTTAAGGCACTTCCGGTTGGCACAAAAGTAAACACATATCCTCATTGGGGTAGGCTTTTACAGAATCCTGAGTTTAAAGTCTTTACGTTATGAATTGACTGATTTACACAGGGTTGAATGCAGTGATTTTCACAAACTGCAGGTTTGGTACATCAAAACACCTTTAGGATGAATTTAACCACTTCCGGTTGCTCCAGAAAGCTTAGAATCAACACAGGTAGACCTAATAGTGGCCTGCGGAATTGTCATCGAAGACAGGTTCATAAGACATTCATAACCCACATAGGCTTCAGGTTGAATTTAGGGGAGCAGGCAATGTATTCCTATGGGCAGAAAAGTCATTGCAAACTGTTTGATGTAAACACCTTCTTTTCACTGTTAAGGGTTAATGCCACATGGTCAAGGTTAGGTTTGCACAGATCGGGAGGACCTCAGGAACGTTCCTGAGGTCGAATTGTGCTTCTAACCCTAACGGTTCTCCTGCTGTCACCCAAAAGCACCTGCAATTTAGGGCCAAGCTTCATTATGGGCCTACTTTTTTCATGGTCGCTGTGCTCAGACCGAGCAAGCTACAGTCAAGCGAGGCATCTCGTTGAACTCGGCACAGCCTAGATATGATGGTAATGCCATTGCAGGCTCTGTGTGTCTTTAAGCCCCGCACTGTGTCACTCCATCCTTTATGTGTGTGTGTGTGTGTGTGTGTGTGTGTGTATGTGTGTGTGTGTGTGAGTTTTTTCTTTGACATCTGTTGGGAGAAATGACTGATTTACAGTTCATGAGGGTTGCCTAATCACACATACGAAGTTTTGGAAAGATCTGACCTTTTTAACCCTTCGAAACAGCCCCTATGACACTATTTTAAGGCACTTCCGGGTTGACACAGGAAGCTGAAAGTGAACACATATCCTCCTTGGGGTAGGCTCTTATAGAATTTTGAGTTTTAAGTCTTTACGTTAAGAACTGACGTATTTACAGAGGGTTGAATGAGTGTGTGTTATTTCAGAAAATCACAGAAATCTGGCAAAGCTCCGAAACCTGCCTTAACGGGTTCGTCTGAACACGCTGCAACTGGATCTGGAACAGTTTTGAAAAAAGACCAAAAAAATTGAACATCACCAATTGTACATTGTACGATTTCTCTTAAATGACGATAGATAAATGTCTGGTTGTTTTTTTCCTGACACCGTAGGTTTATGGACTTTGACGTGAAGCGGTCAAATTAGTGCTCTATTTTTGTTTTTGATCTTTAATCCCAGAAAAATGGCCTTAACTCAAAAAGCGTTGAGGCTTCGACATCATCTTGTTCGGGGCTAACTGCCCATTATGCCAAACCTATGCTCACCAAGTTTCATCTTCGAAGTCTCTTCCATTTAGGAGAAAAGGCCACATCATGATTGGTGATGTTTTGTACATTTGCAATATGATTACATTCGCCATTTGGTGGTATTTTCCGGGAAAGCGGAATAATGACCAAAATTTGAACATTTTATAATACCGGAAACCGAATGTCCGAGAGACTTCGTTCGATGGACATAACCTACTAAAATCATTCTGGTCTAACAAATAAAATATACAGTGAGGGAAAAAAGTATTTGATCCCCTGCTGGTTTTGTACGTTTGCCCACTGACAAAGAAATTATCCGTCTATAATTTTAATGGTAGGTTTATTTGAACAGTGAGAGACAGAATAACAACAAAAATATCCATAAAAACGCATGTCAAAAAGGTTCTAAATTGATTTGCATTTTAATGAGGGAAATAAGTATTTTACCCCCTCTCAATCAGAAAGATTTCTGGCTCCCAGGTGTCTTTTATACAGGTAACGAGCTGAGATTAGAGCACAATTTTAAAGGGAGTGCTCCTAATCTTAGTTTGTTACCTGTATAAAAGACACCTGTCCACAGAAGCAATCAATCAATCAGATTCCAAACTCTCCACCATGGCCAAGACCAAAGAGCTCTCCAAGGATGTCAGGGACAAGATTGTAGACCTACACAAGGCTGGAATGGGCTACAAGACCATCGCCAAGCAGCTCGGTGAGAAGGTGACAACAGTTGGTGCGATTATTCGTAAATGGAAGAAACACAAAAGAACTGTCAATCTCCCTCGACCTGGGGCTCCATGCAAGATCTCACCTCTTGGAGTTGCACTGATCATGAGAACGGTGAGGAATCAGCCCAGAACTACACGGGAGGATCTTGTCAATGATCTCAAGGCAGCTGGGACCATAGTCACCAAGAAAACAATTGGTAACACACTACGCCTTGAAGGACTGAAATCCTGCAGCGCCCGCAAGGTCCCCCTGCTCAAGAGTACATATACAGGCCCGTCTGAAGTCTGCCAATGAACATCTGAATGACTCAGATGACAACTGGTGAAAGTGTTATGGTCAGATGAGACCAAAATGGAGCTCTTTGACATCAACTCAACTCGCCATGTTTGGAGGAGGAGGAATGCTGCCTATGACCCCAAGAACATCATCTCCACCGTCAAACATGGAGGTGGAAACATTATGCTTTGGGGGTGTTTTTCTGCTAAGGGGACAGGACAACTTCACCGCATCAAAGGGACGATGGACGGGGCCATGTACCGTCAAATCTTGGGTGAGAACCTCCTTCCCTCAGCCAGGGCATTGAAAATGGGTCGTGGATGGGTATTACAGCATGACAATGACCCAAAACACACGGCCAAGGCAACAAAGGAGTGGCTCAAGAAGAAGCACATTAAGGTCCTGGAGTGGCCTAGCCAGTCTCCAGACCTTAATCCCATAGAAAATCTGTGGAGGGAGCTGAAGGTTTGAGTTGCCAAACATCAGTCTCGAAACCTTAATGACTTGGAGAAGATCTGCAAAGAGGAGTGGGACAAAATCCCTCCTGAGATGTGTGCAAACCTGGTGGCCAACTACAAGAAACGTCTGACTTCTGTGATTGCCAACAAGGGTTTTGCCACCAAGTACTAAGTCATGTTTTGCAGAGGGGTCAAATACTTATTTCCCTCATTAAAATGCAAATCATTTTATAACATTTTTGACATGCGTTTTTCTGGATTTTTTTGTTGTTATTCTGTCTCTCACTGTTCAAATAAACCTACCATTAAAATTATAGACTGATAATTTCTTTGTCAGTGGGCAAACGTACAAAATCAGCAGGGGATCAAATACTTTTTTCCCTCACTGTATATGTTACGCCCCTGAAAAAGGGGAGAAATAATCACGAGTGTGATACGGTATTGTTTCCTCACTGAGAACTTTTGCTGCAATCATTTTTCCAAAGTAACACATTTTACAAAGGTAACACATTTTACTAAACAACAGATCTACAGGAAAGAGCTAGTGTTGTAGGGTACAAGGCTTATTCAAGTCACAACAGTATACACTGTAATTCACTGAAACATACAATAATTTCAATATAACTGTCAAGCACAAAGCTTTAACTCAGTAAACCATAACTCAATTTATCAACAGTCAATAAAGAGTTTGAAAAACCATTATACAAATAACACCGCAAAATATCTTATTAACAACGCACATGTTCATTCACGATCGACATAAAATGGCAGCTACTCTCAGTACGAAGCTAGCCTTCGCTGCAACCGAACAGGGCTCATATTACTCTCAGCAAACTTAACTCTAACTTCCTCAAGATGTTACTAAGACACACTTTAAACACTCTTGACATGTTAGCGAGTTATTACATTTAAATGACTCTGTTTTATCATCAATAACGTACCTGAAAAAGGGGAGAAATAATCACGAGTGTGATACGGTATTGTTTTCTCACTGAGAACTTTTACTGCAATAAGGAAAAGACCGCGATTTCCACGCGAACTTGGGTGGTGACCAGAGCAATCGATCTCAGGCTCATAGATTAAGAGCATTTAGTAGATCACAGATGAACACTTTTCCCCTTCAATTAGGCACCACAAAATAAAGTAATCAATATAACGTTTACACATTCCTTTTACAATTCTTACCCTTTGTACGCTTGATGGATTTTAACTTATCAATCTCTATTAACTAATACAGAATGCATGATCTTTTTAACATTAGATGTTTTAAGATCCTCACATACTATGAACTTACTAATACTTAATGTATAACAGGCTATGAGTATTTCCTTTAACCTGTCACATATACAGTACCAGTCAAAAGTTTGGACACCGACTCATTCAAGGGTTTTTCTTTATTTTTATTATTTTCAACATTGTAGTATAATAGTGAAGACATCAAAACTATGAAATAACACATGGAATCAAAAAAGTTAAAAATATCAAAATAGCCAAAGTAGCCACCCTTTGCCTTGATGACAGCTTTCCACACTCTTGGCATTCTGTCAACCAGCTTCATGAGCTAGTCACCTGGAATGCATTTCAATTAACAGGTGTGCATTGTTAAACATTCATTTGTTAAATTTCTATTCTACTTAATGTGCTTAGCCAATCAGTTGTGTTGTGACAAGGTAGGGTTGGTATACAGAAGATAGCCCTATTTGGTAAAATACTAAGTACAAATTATGGCAAGAACTGCTCAAATAAGCAAAGAGAAACAACAGTCCATCATTACTTATAGACATGAAGGTCAGTCAATCTAGAACATTTCAAGAACTTTGACATTTTCTTCAAGTGCAGTTGCAAAAACCATAAAGTGCTATGATGAAACTGGCTCTCATGAGGACCGCCACAGGAAAGGAAGACCCAGAGTTAGCTCTGCTGCAGAGGATGAGTTCATTTAAGTTACCAGCCTCAGAAATCGGCAATTAACTGCACCTCAGATTGCAGCCCAAATAAATGCTTCACGAATTTCAAGTAACAGACAGATCTCAACAACTGTTCAGAGGAGACTGCATGAATCAGGCCTTCATGGTCGAATTGCTGCAAAGAAACCACTACTAAAGGACACCAATAATAAGAAGAGACTTGCTTGGGACAAGAAACATGAGCAGTGGACATTGGACCAGTGGAAATCTGTCCTTTGGTCCAACCGCTGTGTTTTTGTGAGGCACAGAGTAGGTGAATGGATGATCTCTGCATGTATGGTTTCCACCGTGAAGCATGGAGGAGGAGGTGTGATGGTGTGGTGTGCTTTGCTGGTGACACTGTCAGTGATTTATTTAGAATTCAAGGCACATTTAACCAGCATGGCTACCACAGCGTTCTGCAGCGATACGCCATTTGGTTTCTACTTAGTGGGACTATTATTTGTTTTTCAACAGAACAATGACCCGACACACCTCTAGGCGGTGTGAGGACATTTTCTGTTAAACCTTACTAATGCTTGTGTACTAAAATATCCTTCTTTAAGTGTAGGCATTGGGCTTGAGATTGTTAAAGAAACTCATGTAAGATAGAAAAGTTTGTGTGCATTAATAAGAGGCCTGTTCTAACTGTTGTGTGTGTAGCATGACCCCATGATATCTGGGCGCTCAGCCAACAGCTTACAGGAACTAACTGGTTCCTCTTAGCTTAACTGGAGACAGAGCAAAGTGTTATATTATGCACACTAGTGATAGAGTTGTTTGGCAAAATATTCATGTTTTGTGTGTGTGGGGTTAGGACATACATAATTTGGGCCGACAGTCAAAGGCGCTTGCTTGCCCAACTTGGGAAAACCGTTGAGCTACTGTTAGAGGAAGTACACGACCGTTCAAAAGCTTGGGGTCACTTAGAAATGTCCTTGTTTTTTAAATAAAAGCACATTTTTAGTCCACTAAAAGAACATACAACTGATCAGAAATACAGTGTAGACATTGTTAATGTTGTAAATGACTACTGTAGCTGAAAACGGCAGATTTTTTATGGAATATCTATATAGGCGTACAGGGGCCCATTATCAGCAACCATCACTCCTGTGTTCCAAGGGGACGTTGTGTTAGCTAATCCAAGTTTATCATTTTAAAAGGCTAATTGATCATTAGAAAACCCTTTTGCAATTATGTTAGCACAGCTGAAAACTGTTGTCCTAATTAAAGAAGCAATAAAACTGGCCTTCTTTAGACTAGTTGATTATCTGGAGCATCAGCATTGTGGGTTCGATTACAGGCTCAAAATGGACAGAAACAAAGGTCTTTCTTCTGAAACTCGTCAGTCTATTCTTGTTCTGAGAAATGAAGGCTATTCCATGTGAGAAATTGCCAAGAAACTGAAGATCTCATACAACGCTGTGTACTACTCCCTTCACAGAACAGCACAAACTAGCCCTAACCAGAATTGAAAGAGGAGTGGGAGGCCCCGGTGCACAACTGAGCTAGAGGACAAGTACATTATAATGTCTAGTTTGAGAAACAGACGCCTCACAAGTTCTCAACTGGCAGCTTCATTACTTGCAGCGTCATTAGATAGTACCCGCAAAACATCCGTTTCAACGTCAACAGAGAAGAGGCAACTCCGGGATGCTGGCCTTCTAGGCAGAGTTCCTCTGTCAAGTGTCTGTGTTCTTTTGCCCATCTTAATCTTTTCTTTTTATTGGCCAGTCTGAGATATGGCTTTTCTTTGCAACTCTGCCTAGAAGGCCAGCATCCCGTAGTCGCCTCTTCTCTGTTGACGTTGAGACTGGTGTTTTACTGGCTCGATCCTAGGCCCCACACTCTTCTCAATTTACATCAACAACATATCTCAGGCAGTAGGAAGCTCTCTCATCCATTTAAACTCAGCAAAAAAAGAAACGTCCCTTTTTCAGGACCCTGTCTTTCAAAGATAATTCGTAAAAATACAAATAACTTCACAGATCTTCATTGTAAAGTATTTAAACACTGTTTCCCATGCTTGTTCAATGACGCATAAACAATTAATGAACATGCACCTGTGGAACGGTCATTAAGACACTAACAGCTTACAGACGGTAGGCAATTAAGGTCACAGTTATGAAAACTTAGGACACTAAAGAGGCCTTTCTACTGACTCTGAAAAACACCAACTGCCCTAGTTACACCAGGAATGCACAATCCCTCTATCAGTGCTCAGACTGTTTGCAATAGGCTGAGAGAGGCTGGACTGATTGCTTGTAGGCCTGTTGTAAGGCAGGTCCTCACCAGACATCACCGGCAACAACGTCGCCTATGGGCACAAACCCACCGTCGCTGGACCAGACAGGACTAGCAAAAAGTGCTCTTCACTGACGAGTCGCGGTTTTGTCTCACCAGCGGTGATGGTCAGATTTGCGTTTACCGTCGAAGGAATGAGCGTTACACCGAGGCCTGTACTCTGGAGCGAGATCGATTTGGAGGTGGAGGGTCGGTCATGGTCTGGGGCGGTGTGTCACAGCATCATCGGACTGAGCTTGTTGTCATTGCAGGCAATCTCAACGCTGTGCGTTACAGGGAAGACATCCTCCTCCCTCATGTGGTACCCTTCCTGCAGGCTCATCCTGACATGACCCTACAGCATGACAATGCCACCAGCATGACAATGCTCATTCTGTGAATATCAGTGTTCTGCCATTGCCAGCGAAGAGCCCGGATCTCAATCCCATTGAGCATGTCTGGGACTTGTTGGATCGGAGGGTGAGGGCTAGGGCTAGTCCCCCCAGAAATGTCTGGGAACTTGCAGGTGCCTTGGTGGAAGAGTGGGTTACTTCCGGCGCCGACAGAGATGGCCGCCTCGCTTCGCGTTCCTAGGAAACAATGCAGTATTTTGTTTTTTTGTGTTATTTCTTACAATGCTACCCAAGAAAATCGTAGGTTTTATTACATACAGTCGGGAGGAACTATTGGATATAAGAGCAACGTCACCTCACCAACATTACGACCAGGAATACGACTTTCCCGAAGCGGATCCTCTGTTAGGCCTACCACCCAGGACAATGGATCGGATCCCAGCCGGCGACCCAAAACAACGACGGCAGACAGAACGGTCTTCTGGTCAGGCTCCATAGATGGGCACATCGCGCACCGCTCCCGAGCATACTACTCGCCAATGTCCAGTCTCTTGACAAGGTAGACGAAATCCGAGCAAGAGTTGCCTTCCAGAGAGACAGAGACTGTAACGTTCTTTGTTTCTCGGAAACATGGCTCACTCAAGGCACGCTATCTGAGTCGGTACAGCCACCTGGCTTCTTCACGCATCGAGCCAACAGAAACAAGCATCTCTCTGGTAAGAAGAAGGGCGGGGGTGTATGCCTTATGATTAACGAGACGTGGTGTGATCATAACAACATATAGGAACTTAAGTCCTTTTGTTCACCTGACTTAGAATTCCTCACAATTAAATGCTGACTCCTGGTTATGATCGAAGAATTCTCTTCGATCATAACCACAGTCGTGTATATTCCCCCCAAGCAGACACATCGATAGCCCTGAAAGAACTTAATTCGACTCTATGCAAACTTGTAAACCACTTATCCGGAGGCTGCATTTATCGTAGCTCGGGATTTTAACAAGGCTAATCTGAAAACAAGGTTCCCCAAATTCTATCAGCATATTGATTGGGCTACCAGGGCTGGCAAAACCCTAGATCACTGTTATTCTAACTTCCGCGACGCATATAAGGCCCTCCCCCGCCCTCCCTTCGGAAAAGCTGACCACGACTCCATTTTGTTGCTCCCAGCCTATAGACAGAAGCTAAAACAGGAAGCCCCCGCGCTCAGGTCTGTTCAACGCTGGTCCGACCAATCGGATTCCATGCTTCAAGATTGCTTCGATCACATGGACTGGGACATGTTCCGCATAACGTCCAACAACAACATTGATGAATACGCTGATTCGGTGAGCGAGTTCATTAGCAAGTGCATCGGTGATGTTGTACCCATAGCGTCTATTTAAACATTCCCCAACCAGAAACCGTGGATTGATGGCAGCATTCGCACAAAACTGAAAGCATGAACCACTGCTTTTAATCAGGGCAAGGTGACCGGAAACATGACCGAATACAAACAGTGTAGCTATTCCCTCCACAAGGCAATCAAACAAGCTAAGCGTCAGTATAGAGACAAAGTGAAGTCGCAATTCAACGGCTCAGACACGAGAGGTATGTGGCAGGGTCAACAGTCAATCATGGACTACAAAAGAAAAACCAGCCCCGTCGCGGACCACGATGCCTTGCTCCCAGACAGACTAAACAACTTTTTTGCTCGCAATACAGCACCACTGACACGGCCCGCTACCAAAACCTGCGGGCTCTCCTTCACGGTAGCCAACGTGAGTAAAACATTTAAACGTGTTAACCCTCACAAGGCTGCAGGCCCAGAAGGCATCCCCAGCCGCGTCCTCAGAGCATGCGCAGACCAGCTGGCTGGTGTGTTTACAGACATATTCAATCAATCCTTATCCCAGTCTGCTGTTCCCACATGCTTCAAGAGGGCCACCATTGTTCCTGTTCCCAAGAAAGCTAAGGTAACTGAGCTAAATGACTACCGCCCTGTAGCACTCACTTCCGTCATCATGAAGTGCTTTGAGAGACTAGTCAAGGACCATATCACCTCCACCCTACCTGGCACCCTAGACCCACTCCAATTTGCTTACCGCCCCAATAGGTCCACAGACGACACAATTGCCATCACGCTGCACACTGCCCTAACACACTTGGACAAGAGGAATACCTCCGGTGAAAATAATTTGGCCTTATTTTGGATTACATTCCAATGATAAAACTGGAGGGGACAAAATTGCAATTTCAGAATGTGGGATCTTAAGTAGTAACTAAAGGCTAGGATAATGACTGACTGAGCAGAGATTACGATCTGGCAGAGTGGAATTGGCAGGAATGGGTATTGTAGAGGTCTTGATTTATGGAACGAGTCACAGCTGGTAGGGATCTGCTCTGACTCCAGCACACCTGTCTCCAACCACACCATCACACACAAACAGAAAGGCAGGGGGAGAGAGAGAAAGAGTGTACTGGGGGAATAGCTGCAGATAAAGCAGATACTGGATGACCACTAGGGGGTGTGGCAGGAGTAGATGTGACACATTCTAGTCATCCTAGCAGAGCTGGGTAGGATTTTTTTCATGGTATCCAAAGCGTTGGTAACTACCTGTGCTGCTGGCAACTATTTAATTACGTTTTTTTCCCCCGACGTTTACTGACACCGGACATTTTCAACGGGTGTTGAGCGTTCGTAAATTCATCAGTTATTCTGCGCTCTGGTACATTCAGACGAGAGTGCTCTGAAATCTGAGCAGATAGCCAGAGCAAATTTACGAAGCACCCAAATGAACAATGTCCGATGAGAACGCACAACGACTATACCATTTTAGCTAAGCTAAGAATGACGAGAATAATCAAGTCAATAAACGATGGGTAGTTCGATAGCATATAGTTAATATACAGGCAAGTTCGATGTATTAGTAGCCAACTAACGTTAGGTAGCTGGCTAACATATATTACTGGTACATACTGCTGTAATGATATGCTATGCGGAAAGTAGTTATGGTATTTGTGCCTTTTAATTGGTAACGGTTTTGATACCTTGTATTAAAAACAACACTGGGACATCTACCGATTTACTACTGGAGAATGTGTTCCTTTATTCGATCACACAGTGCAACCAGTCAGGCTGACAGGGTCCATCGTTCGTCCATAATATAAATCTTTTGTCAATACACACACTCAGGAAACAAAAAACACACAAAACAAACAGTATTTGGTTAGGAACGTCTTCCTTTCCTATCATTTGAAAAGAGTAATTTCTTCTCCATCCAACTATTTTTTTATTATCTATGTCATTTTAAATGTTGCACCCACATGGTAGTTCCTCCTACTGTGTGCACATTTCCGTGTAGGGTTTAAATTTATAGCTGGTTTCCCCAATCATAACCAACTGTTTTACCACCTAATGTGCACAACCTGTCCCAGAACAGGATTTTCTATGATGTTCAAAAGAAAATCAGTCTCACCCTCAATTAATTTTGTATGTTCAGAATAGCGTGTCCACTCACTGGGTGTGGGGCTCCCTGCCACGTCTGACGCAACCCCTGCACAGTTAACCTCATCTCCCCGGGAGCAATCAGCAAGCGGAGTTAGCCATTCCACCGCTGTCACAAAATTGTCGTAGAAATTCTAACCAAAAGGAGAGAGACTGTATTCTTCAAAACAACTTTATTATAATTTTGTAAAAATGGAGCAGTTAACTATGCACTTCAACAGTTGCACATTTAAGGCCCAACAAACAGTGTCGGTTCTCAGAGAAGTACATCTGTTTTGTATACTTGGCAGTCAGCAGAAATTAGTTGTCTGTGCAAATTTAAGATTACGATCTACAGGAAGTCGTATGGTTAACCCACGGGATGTCACATGCTGTGGTCACACCCAAACGGCTCTTAGCTGTAAAACCAGTGTATTCACTAAGTCACACAAAGACAAGTTTGTATCAGGTTAGAAAAAACACTATCATATAACAAGAGACTAATCTTTAAGCAGTAAACACGGGAATATTCCATGACAGTTATCACCACTCTTGATTACTTTAAATGTAGTTTAGACAATGGCGTGTGGTTAGTGTTATATCCACATCCGATCACTTCTGGGTGTCGACCCCCGTCCCCGGGAGTTGGCCCACCCAATCTCTTGAGCGAGACTCTAGACAGCGGCTCTGGGTTAAAGCGTTAACACCACCTGTAAATGCACACTGGACAGGTGTAAAGAATACTTGTAAAAATTACCATAACAAGCGTTCAAATCACCTGGAAACGCACATTGGACAGGTGGAAAAAATCCCGGTTACACAAAATGACATTTGACACTTTCATGGTATCAATAACTGCTTTTAATACACCACATATACAGTGCCTTCAGAAATATTCACACCCCTTGACTTTTTCAACATTTGTTGTGTTAGCCACAGTGAAATGTTTACAAATGAATAAAAAAATGAAAAGCTGAAATGTCTTGAGTCAATAAGTATTCAACCCCTTTGTTATGGCAAGCCTAAATACATTCAGGAGTAAACATTTGCTTAACAAGTCACATAAGTTGTGCAATAATAGTGTTAAACATGATTTTTTTAATGACTACCTTATCTCTGTACCCCAATTATCTGTAAGGTCCCTCAGTCGAGCAATGAATTTCAAACACAGATTCAGCCATAAAAAATAGTTTTTTTAATGCCTTGCAAAGAAGAGCAGCTATTGGTAGATGTTTTTTGTTTTGTTTTAAGCAGACGTTGAATATCCCTTTGAGCATGGTGAAGTTATTAATTACACTTTGGACGGTGTATCAATACACCCAGTCACTACAAAGATACAGGCGTCCCTCCTAACTCAGTTGCTGCAGGGGAAGGAAACCGCCCTGGGATTTCACCATGAGGCCAATGGTGACTTTAAAACAGTTACAGAGTTTAAAGTCTGTGATAGTAGAAAACTGAGGATGGATTAACAACATTTTAGTTACTCCCAGGGGTGCAACATTCACTGCAGACAGTGTGTCCACCCCACATTCTGAAATTGCATTTTTGTCCCCTCCAGTTTTATCATTGGAATGTAATCCAAAATAAGGCTATGGAGTGCTTTAGGACCATGCGGACACATCCGAGATGACGGGTAGGCTGTTTGGAGTGTTTATCTGACTGGATTAAAAAATATATATATATATATTATTATGTCCCCCCCACTTCTAAAACCAAAGTTGCACCCCTGATTACTCCACAGCCTGTACAGAACAAAAATATTCCAAAACATGCATCCTGTTTGCAATAAGGCACTAAAGTAAAACTGAAAACAATGTGGCAAAGAAATGAACTTCATGTCCTGAATACAAAGTGTTATGTTGGGGCACTCTTCATATTTTCAAGCATGGTTGTGGCTGCATCATGTTATGGGTATTCTTGTCATCGGCAAGGACAAAGGAGTTTTTTAGGATAAAAAGAAATGGGTTAGAGCAAAGCACAGTCAAAATCCTAGAGGAAAACCTGCTTTAGTCTGCTTTCCAACAGACATCGGGACACAAATTCACCTTTCAGCAGCACAATAACCTAAAACACAAAACCAAATATATACTGGATTTGCTTACCAAGATGACATTGAATGTTCCTGAGTGGCCTAGTTACAGTCTTGACTTAAATCGGCTGCAAATCTATGGTAAGAATTGAACATGGCTGTCTAGCAATGATCAACAACCAACTTGACAGAGCTTGAAGAATTTTCAAAGTAATAATGTGCTAATATTGTACAATCTAGGTGTGCAAAGCTCTTAGAGACTTACCCAGAAAGACTCACAGCTCTAATCACTGCCAAAGTTGATTCAATCATGTATTGACTCAGGAGTGTGAAGACATATGTAAATGAGATATTTCTGTATTTAATTTTCATACAATTTGCTCAAATTTCAAAAAACATGTTTTCACGTTGTCATTATGGTGTATAGAGTGTATAGATAAAAACATATATTTAATCAATTTTGAATTCAGGCTGTAACACAACAAAATGTGGAATAAGTAAAGGGGCATGAATACTTTCTGAAGACACTATATGTTCTTGAACCGAGTATTTTATAATCACACACAGAAGAAATTAGAAGGATCATTTAGTTGCTAATGGCAGCCTGCAGTACCCCGGTTGGCCTTCAACTTGAGTTATTCAATGAGAGGGGGCAGCACTGAGCTAGCCTGCAACGTCACTTCCTGGAATAGCTCAAACTGAGCATGTTATGTCTCCATGAGACGCCATCTTAAGCGAATTCATTTGCCTTCAATGCGCTGCTGAGTCTTCACATTGGAATGAATGGTGTCACGTGATCAATGGCTTTATCCATTCATACAGTACCAGTCAAAAGTTTGGGCACACTTACTTATTCAAGGATTTTCTTTATTTTTACTACATTCTACAATAATAGTGAAGGCATCAAAACTATGAAATAACACATATGGAATCATGTAGTGACCCCCAAAAAAGTGTTAAACAAATCAATATATATTTTTTTGATTTGATTGTAGAAATAATTAAAATAAAGAAAAACCCTTGAATGAGTAGGTGTGTCCAAACGTTTGACTGGTACTGTATATACAGTCAGTGTTTTAACTACTTTTTAAATTGATATTTTCCTTGAGATAATCACAGATTTGTATGTGATTGAAAATATCAGGAAGAAAGGAAGCATTTCTAATGTGATTGAAAAGGGCCATGTCTTTGTCCGACCTATGTCTTCACACCATTCACAATATGTATCTCATTTTAAATTTATTTCCTTTCCTAACACTTTGTCTACTACAGGCAGTGTGTCTATCTACTGTGCATATCCCATAATAAGCTACAACCAAACCATTACCAACGGAACTACAACCAGACCTTCATCAATGGCAGCTACAACCTGACGATCACCAACCCAAACCATTTTTTAACAAAAATGATTTGCTTTCACTACCTGTATGCTGTGGATACCTGTGATTGCACTGCCACTGGACGCCCACAAGATGAAACTGGGCATCGCACAGAGCAACACAGAACTACACACATAATGGTTCTTCCTTCAGTTGGACCATTTAGCAAACATTGTTTGCACTGCTGCACTTTTACCCTGCTTTTGTGTCTGCTCACCTGTCTATCCGGGGGATAACAGATACTCTGCTCCCTACCTATAGTTTGGCGTTGATCAGCTGAGCACCTTCCGAAGATGGGGAGCACCTCAAGGAACATGTGATGTCAAACGAATACATGAGTTCTCATGATGGAACCTCATTTGGGGCAATGACAGGATATGACATTACACTCATGATGCATTATAAGTTATCCTTTAAGAATAAATGGGCACGCTGTATATCATAACAGCAGGACACCTTCCAGATTGTGGTAGAAAATGTCCATCGTGCAGTCACTACCTTTTGAAAAAGGCCATGCAAAAGCTTTCTATAATTTCAGCCAGAAGTATGATTCACGAGCCAAAACGGTTCCTTAAAATGTGTGTACTATATGATTCTGTACATGTGCCACATTCACGATCTAACATCATATACCACACAAATGGATGCACTGCCGCACTGTGAAAAAACGGCTACTATGTGCCAACCTAAACTCACACTTTTACCTTGCAATGTAATTGGACATGATTGGGCCTTTAGTCAAGATCCTGTTAAACTACAGCACCACCTAAGACAGAGACTAAAGTTGTGTATTGCCCAGAGAATGAGCGGACGGAGAGAAAAAGATCTGGAAGATGTTTGGAGACGCAGTCACCGCTGGTTAACGTAGTCTTCTGACCATGGCTGAGCCTGTGGGCGTACTGTAGCTTCCTGTTGAAGCGAGCTACACTGCTTCCTGCCTTTGTTTTTTTGTCTATGTTAATGCCAAAAGACTGAACTAAGAGATTGAACCGAAGATTGGTTTGAACCGTGTTACGAACCGGCTCAGAGTTCGCAACAAAAGGGAGACAACGTGGAGACAAGGAGTATCAAAAATATATATTTATTCGATACCATAACTAGCACAACCAAAAACAAGGTGTCTGCATGGAGAGAGTCTCCCCAATGACTGTGGAAGAGTTGTCTTTATCCTGGGACACACCCGAGCCCAGGTGCTTCCCATGCAACTGACGACCCTTCCAACTCCGCCCACTGGCATCCTAATAAGGAACAAGAGCAAAGAGAGAAAATACAGCAGACAGAGTGGGAGGGTCGTCACAACCGAAGATTGGTTTTAACCACACTTTAAATATAGTGCAGACAATGGTATGGGGTTAGTGTTATATCCACATTCGATCACTTCGAAAATGGTGGAGTTGGTACAGTAGGGTGTGGCTAGCACTGAGTGGGGTTTCCTATTGCAGGGGGCCCAATTCTGTTATAAAAGGAAGGAGAAGGATACTATAACTTTATCCATTGTTTTTCTTTTGGATGCTGAATATCTGATAGACTTGTGAGTATTCTGAGGTCATTTTATTTACAAGTTGGGGAGTTTGTATATTTATAACTAACCCAAGATAGTTTATCTGTGTCGTTTACAGTGGGAGCAAGAAGTGAATTTTTTTTTATCTTGTATTGTAATGTTGATTGACTATTGACTGACATGCTGCATTTTTTTTTACTCTGATAACCTCCTTAGCCATGTTGAACTGTTGGTTGTGAGTAGGCGACTGGTCATTAGCAGTTTGGGTTATGTGCGTCACCCCAGTAATCGAATTAGCAAAGCACGGTAATTGTACTGAGTGCATTGACTGGCTCCCCAAGGGTTTTTCTAACCCATAAAATGTTTGGAAGTAAGGCGTGGTATGGTTTAAATAATATGGAATAGTTAACTGCAAGTTTAGCCTTCTATCCAAGGGGCAACTGTAATTTAAGTATACATACTTTTGCTCCTTGGACACTAAATAAATATTGCTTGATTAATTTAGTATGAAAGAAGAAAAACCGTAACAGAGACGCTGAAGCAGCACTATATGAAAGGGCAAGGAAATGGTTTGTGTTTAGTGTCTGACACAAACTAAGCTGCATGAGGAGATATATACACAGCGGATGTGTTCTCTGAAGTCAAAAGTTTATTTTTTTGTATATGGTTAACTTTTTTTATCTTAGAGGTAAGCAATAGGAATGGATGTAATCGAAGCCTTAGAAATCCTAGTGAAAGGTGTAAGGGAGGGAAGATGTATACTGTTAATTTGTTGAAGTTAGTTAACCCTTGATGGGATCTGGTAAACATACAGCACATAAGTCTAGGTCAAATCTGTATTAGGGCTGTACGGGCTTAAACTATGGTGTTATAGTGGAAAATGTGTCCAAGCTGGATTGAGTCTTGGTGGAATGAGAGACATTGTGTAGATGTTACTAGGTCAAAATGTTAGAATGTAACAATAATGATAAAGCATAACTGCTGATTTTTGACCTCAAGTTTCTAAGAATATGTAAAACTGTTAATATGTCTAAAGGGGATGGATTTGAGTTAATTATGGATTATGATGAATTTAATAGTTGAGGCAATGTATTATATGTGACCACTTGCTGACACGTGTCCACATTACAGTATATCCTTGGTAGGTTGCTGCTTGACCTTGTGATTTTGAGTTTGAACACTGAATGTGCAGGAGCTATGGAATGATAGTGGTGCTAAAACCTGGACAATCTGAGGCTTTGCAGCATTAGTGGAGAGGCAATTTTATTTTTCCATCATTTTACTCTTCATAGACAAAATATGTGACGTGTTTATGAGTTGTGAGTCTCTCTCTGCCTAGCATTTTTTTTCTGCACTGAGCACATTTCAGGTCTGCTGAGCACAAACTTGAACATTATGCAAATTCTGTGCGATAACTGTGAACACTGAAGATGTACTCGATGTAAGTTCCAGTTCCAGACTGGTAAAGTAGACTACTGTGGCTAATTGATCATAATTGTAGGCCTACCAAAAACAATGGAGAATGGATCCCATAACATTTTAACATGGAAATAGCTGTTCTATCATTCAGCCTACAGTAGCAGCCAATATGTGGTGTTCAGTGTAGGCCTACATTCCATGAGACTTGGACATTAACCTGTTTATCCACATGTCCTTCACACATGGAGGTGACTGAAAATGTTGTTGTGTTGTTTGATGCAAGAAACCACTTTACAAAATAAAATGCATTATTATTCCCACACCATTATTACAAATGATGCTACCCTCTGCCTATTAGCTACTTAGCTTATTAAAGCCTGTCTCAAAATACAACAATGCCCCTTCTCTTGGTTGGTTGGGGATGTATAGTACAGTCTTCCCTGTGGCTCAGTTGGTAGAGCATGGTGTTTGCAATGCCAGCATGGTGTGTGCAACGCCAGGGTTGTGGGTTTGATTCCCACGGGGGGCCAGTACAAAAAAAAATGCATGAAATGAAATGTATGCACTCACTACTGTAAGTCGCTCTGGATAAGAGCGTCTGCTAAATGACTAAAATGTAAAAATGTAATAAACGCACACCCTGTTTTAGGAAATCAAATACAGCCAAGTGGAGAAATCATGTTGTTGTATTTTGAGTGTAACAGCCACATGCTATGCAAACACAGAGTAGATGAACAGCTTATTTATGTCAATATCAGGGGGACTGGCGACTGGGGCCATGTGGAAGCGCCTGTCCAAATATATCTTCCTCCCGCTGACCCTGACAATCCTTGTCGTCCTTTTATACAACTACATTCTGGAGGTGAGGAGAGAAAGTGATCTTCTCCCATTACCATCTACCTACATTAGCCTACCACCAGTGAAGACTGCTGAGGGGAGGACAGCTCATAATAATGACTGGAATGGAATAAATGGAATGGTATCAACCACATGGAAACCACGTCTTTGATGTGTTTGATGCCATTCCATTTGCTCAATTCCAGCCATTATTATGAGCCGTCATCCCCTCAGCAGCCTCCATTGCCTACCACCCTTTCCCCCTTAGTGACCTCTATTCTCCTCCACAGCGGAAATTGGACCCACACAGGATCCCCTCAGAGGGCCCTCCTCCCCTGGACCGCGAGCGACAAGTCTGTGGCCACTTGGGTAAAAATCCCTCACCTGAGGAGGCTCTGGAGGAGCGTTACCTCCTGAAGTCCATCGCCTGGCCAGAGCCTCAGCCATGGTCTACGTCTTCACCCCTGAACCAGACCAGTGACCCTGCACACAGCCTGTTTGCAATCCTCCCTGCAGGGGGTAGGAGAGAGTGGCACGTGGGGGACCAGCTGGAGGCTCTGGTCATTATGAACAATTTCCAGGGACTTCCCAAGAGCCATGGCGGGGACTTCTTGCTGGCCCGGCTGCACTCCCCAGAGCTGGAGGCGGGTGTTGCAGGACATGTGCTGGACCACGAGAATGGGACTTACTCTGTCATTTTTCCATTACTGTGGGAGGGGTCTGTATGGGTGGACGTGACATTGGTCCATCCTAGTGAGGCAGTTCCTGTTCTACTGCGTATACGTGAGGAACACCCCGACAGGGTGCTTTACAAGAGCCTGTTTCGCTCTGGATTACTGTCTGAGACCACCATGTGTAACCTGTGCCTGCCAACCAACCAGCAGCCACTGTGCAATTACACAGACCCCCACACAGGTGAACCCTGGTACTGCTACAAGCCCAAGCAGCTGCTGAGCTGTGATACACGGATCAACCACGCCAGGGCAGGCTACCAGAAAGATCTGATAACCGAGAAAGAAGCACTGCTTTTCCAAAGGTAAGTGCGAGGTAAAAAAAGAGTGGTTTTGGGAATAAATGTAAGTTTTACCTTGGGCATATGCAGAATTTTTGCCTTTTGTCATATATAAATTACAGAGTATGGTTCTGGGGAATGTTATTGCTTGCTTTAAAATGTAAAATGATTCTCTATCTTTTTTAGTGGCGTAAACCTCAAAACACGTATTCATGCTAAGGCGTCTGACAGTGTCACTGTGCTACCTAAGAAAAAAGGTAGGAGTTTGTAGTGTGAAGAACATCTGAGTTTCTGTAAAGTGGTGGCGGCTGGTGCCTCATGCCTCCTCTTGTATTTCAGACAAACAAGAGGTGGAAAGCAACAGTGAAAAGGCAGCGCCTATCAGGACCACAGCCTCTGGGTATTACTTCCAAGGGTCATGGCGGGGGCTGGGTGGTGTCGTGATGCACCAGTTTAACGACCCCACTGCCATTACTCAGTGTCTGAAGGGCAAGATGGTGTACATGTATGGAGACTCCACCGTCAGACAGTACTACGAGTTCCTCACCAGATTCTTGCCAGGTGAGTGCTGTTTGCCAATACAATTACATCTCAAACTCAGCTGTCTCAGGTGTATTCAAATTCTCTCTCCCTCAACATTTATCTCTCTGTCAAAGAGCTGAGGGAGTTCAACCTTCACAGTCCTGTGAGCACAGGGCCCTTCATGGCAGTGGACATCCCCCATAACATCCTGCTGAAGTACCAGAGCCATGGTCCCCCCATCTCCTGGACCCCTATCAACGTCAGTCATCTGCGCTATGTAGCTAACGAGCTGGATGGCCTGGCCGGGGGCTCAGACACTATTGTTGTCATCAGCATTTGGGCTCATTTCAGCACCTTCCCTGTGCAGGTCTACATTCGCCGACTACGCCACATTCGAAGGGCGGTGGTGCGGCTTCTGGACCGGGCTCCGAAGACCGTGGTAGTGGTGCGCTCAGCCAACCTCCGGGCCCAAAGCCTACAGGAGAGCCTAAACTTCAGTGACTGGTTCTCAGTGCAGCTGGATGGGGTACTCAAGGCCATGTTCAAGGGCCTGAATATCTTGTTAGTGGATGCCTGGGAGATGACCCTTGCCCACCACCACCCTCACGATATCCACCCATCCCCTCCCATCATCAAGAACATGATAAACACTATCCTCTCTCACGTCTGCCCAGTGAAGAACTAGCAGATAGAGTTAAATTATACTTTTTTTCTCCTATTGTGTTATTGACTGTATGTTTGTTTATACCATGTTTAACTTTGTGTTGTTGCTTGTGTCGCACTGCTTTGCTTTATCTTGGCCAAGTCGCAGTTGTAAATGACAACTTGTTCTCAACTAGCCTACCTGCTTAAATAAAGGTGAAATAACTTTTAACAACTGCCAAAACAAAAGTAGGTCTCAACACCATTAAGTCAAAATGACAATGGCATCCTACTAGCAAATTTGTGACCAAATTCAGGAAACTAGGTGTATGTCGCAACTCACGACTTCACAGGAGAGCTGGTTGAATGTAAACATATTTTTTTTAATCAAAATACGTTTATTGTCAGAAATGCCTTCTTGAACATGTGAACTTTCATGTGCCTTAATAACAAACTTTTATGCCATCTGTAAATACAAATAAAGTTGTTAAATTACGAGCCTAGTTGGTTTAAAAGAAAAAGTCAGGAACTTTCCTGCTAGCCATGATTAGCTGAGATAATGAGTGGGCTGGACATGCCGAGAGATGAGTTTCAGATTGGTCTGCGGTGTAGCATCTTGTGTCTATAAAATGAGCTGCTCGGTATGCGTAGGTAATCCTTTCTACTGCAGTTTTTTTGAAAGATATAATGTTAGCCATGGAGAACTGCAAATATGTTGCTACTGCTCTCAATAACATTGCTGCCCTGAATTTATCAGGCGCTATTGACAAAAGTCAGTGGGGAAAAGTTGTGATGGACTACTTTCTGGAGGACGATTGTGCCAAGTTGACTCTCTCTGACTCTGAAAATGAATCAGACGCTGACGAAATCCCTGATTTAGGTAAAAAAAATATTGACAAGACATTGTAGAGTCTTATGATGACAGTGATAGGGAAGAAACAGCGATCAACAGTGTTGTTGTCAAGGAAGAATTTGACCGGGTTTTGAAATCAGTGGAACACAACAGGCCAAACAAGCTGTGCAAACTAAACAAAAACGACACAGAACATCTTATTTAATAAAAGGGGTTGCAGTCTGCTATGAAGCTTTCATCCATGTATACGGGTAAGAATCTAGCTACAGTTTCATATATTATACGTTTCTAATTTTGTCAGAACGTAGTTTTCATTGCAAGTTAAAGCTTGCTGTTAGATAGCCAGCTGGAGTTTGATGGCTGGCTTGCTAGCTAACACTGAACCTATTTGGTTAACTTTAGCTAGCTATGACAATCGGTTTGTATTGCTAGTAACGTTACTCTATGGATTGGGATTATAGTTCATTTTTTAGCTAGCTAATGTTAATGTGACTTGTCTAAATAAAAGACCCCAAGGTAAAGCTTGCTGTTAGCTAGCTAACATTAAATCACGTGTATGAAGTGTGTGTAACGTTCATTTTCTCAGCATGCCATTTCGCATTGCTAGTTATATACTAATGTTAGCTAACTAACTAGCTAACATTGAACCTATATGGTTAACTTTAGCTAGCTATGACAATCAGTTTGTATTGCTAGTTAAAGCTTGCTGTCATCTAGCCAGCTGATGTTGATGGCTGGCTAGCTAGCTAACATTACGTGTATGAACTGTATGAAAAAGTATATGATCCCCTGCTGATTTTGTACGTTTGCCCACTGATAAAGAAAGGATCAGTCTATATTTTTAATGGTAGGTTTATTTGAACAGTGAGAGACAGAATAACAACAAAAATATCCAGAAAAACGCATGTCAAAAATGTTATAAATTGATTTGCATTTTAATGAGGGAAATAAGTATTTGACCCCCTCTCAATCAGAAAGATTTCTGGCTCCCAGGTGAATTTATACAGGTAACGAGCTGAGATTAGGAGCACACTCTTAAAGGGAGTGCTCCTAATCTCAGTTTGTTACCGGTAAAAAAGACACCTGTCCACAGAAGCAATCAATCAGATTCCAAACTCTCCACCATGGCCAAGACCAAAGAGCTCTCCAAGGATGTCAGGGACAAGATTGTAGACCTACACAAGGCTGGAATGGGCTGCAAGACCATCACCAAGCAGCTTGGTGAGAAGGTGACAACATTTGGTGCGATTATTCGCAAATGGAAGAAACAAAAGAACTGTCAATGTCCCTCGGCCTGGGTCTCCATGCAAGATCTCACCTCGTGGGGTTGCAATGATCATGAGAACGGTGAGGAATCAGCCCAGAACTACACGGGAGGATCTTGTCAATGATCTCAAGGCAGCTGGGACCATAGTCACCAAGAAAACAATTGGTAACACACTGAAGGACTGAAATCCTGCAGCGCCCGCAAGGTCCCCCTGCTCAAGAATACATATACATGGATGTCTGAATTTTGCCAATGAACATCTGAATGATTCAGAGGACAACTGGTGAAAGTGTTGTGGTCAGATGAGACCAAAATGGAGCTCTTTGGCATCAACTCAACTCGCCATGTTTGGAGGAGGAGGAATGCTGCCTATGACCCCAAGAACACCATCTCCACCGTCAAACATGGAGGTGGAAACATTATGCTTTGGGGGTGTTTTTCTGCTAAGGGGACGGGACAACGTCACCGCATCAAAGGGACGATGGACGGGGCCATGTACCGTCAAATCTTGGGTGAGAACATCCTTCCCTCAGCCAGGGCATTGAAAATGGGTCGTGGCTGGGTATTCCAGCATGACAATGACCCAAAACACACAGCCAAGGCAACAAAGGAGTGGCTCAAGAAGAAGCACATTAGGGTCCTGGAGTGGCCTAGCCAGTCTCCAGACCTTAATCCCATAGAAAATCTGTGGAGGGAGCTGAAGGTTCGAGTTGGCAAACGTCAGCCTCGAAACCTTAATGACTGAAGATCTGCAAAGCGGACTGGGACAAGATCCCTCCTGAGATGTGTGCAAACCTGGTGGCCAACTACAAGAAACGTCTGACCTCTGTGATTGCCAACAAGGGTTTTGCCACCAAGTACTAAGTCATGTTTTGCAGAGGGGTCAAATACTTATTTCCCTCATTAAAATGCTAATCATTTTATAACATTTTTGACATGCGTTTTTCTGGATTTTCTTGTTGTTATTCTGTCTCTCACTGTTCAAATAAACCTACCATTAAAATTATAGACTGATAATTTCTTTGTAAGTGGGCAAACGTACAAAATCAGCAGGGGATCAAATACTTTTTTCCCCAACTGTATATATTTAATAATCATAGCAGAATAATTTTTTCAGTAGATTCAAGTTGAGTTGGATAATGGATATACTTGATCAAGATGATCTTACAGAAGATTTTACCATTATCAACTAGACTTGACATATGTTTAAATCAGTGATTTTTTACTGTGTTGTTTTACAGTGCCTTCGGAAAGTATTCAGACCCCTTGACATTTTCCACATTTTGTTACTTTACAGCCTTATTCTAAAATGGATGAACATTCTTCAGCAATCTACACACAATACCCCATAATGACTAAGCAAAAACAGTTTTTTAGAGAAATAAATAAATTATATTCAGTCCCTTTGCTATGAGACTCGAAATTGAGCTCAGGTTTATCCTGTTTCCATTGATCATCCTTGAGATGTTTCTACAACTTGATTGAAGTCCACCTGTGGTAAATTCAAATGATTTGACATGATTTGGAAAGGCACACACCTGTCTATAAGGTCCCACAGTTGACAGTGCATGTCAGAGCAAAAACCAAGCCCTGAGGTTGAATGAATTGTCTGTAGAGCTCCAAGACAGGATTGTGTCGAGGCACAGATTTTGGGAAGGGTACCAAAAATTGTTTGCAGCATTGAAGGTCCCCAAGAACACAGTGGCCTCCATCATTCTTAAATGGAAGAAGTTTGGAACCACCAAGACTCTTCCTAGAGCTGGCCGTCCGGCCAAACTGAGCAATTGGGGGAGAAGGGCCTGGGTCAGGGAGGTGACCAAGATCCCGATGGTCACACTGACAGAGCTCTAGAGTTCCTCTGTGGAGATGGGAGAAACTTCCAGAAGGACAACCATCTCTGCAGCACTCCACCAATCAGGCGTTTATGGTAGAGTGGCCAGACAGAAGCCACTCCTCAGTATAAGGCACATAACAGCCCGCTTGGAGTTTACCAAAAGGCACCTAAAGGAACAAGATGGTCTGGTCTCTGGTCTGATGAAACCAAGATTGAACTCTTTGGCCAGAATGCCAAGCGTCACGTCTGGAGGAAACCTGGCACCAACCCTTCGGCGAAGCATGTGGGTGGCAGCACACAGCAAAGACAACACAGGAGTGGCTTTGGGATAAGTCTGAATGTCCTTGAGTGGCCCAGCCAGAGCCCGGACTTGAACCCGATCGAACATCTCAGGAGAGACCTGAAAATAGCTGTGCAGCAACACTCCCCATCCAACCTGACAGAGCTTGAGAGGATCTGCAGAGAAGAATGGAAGAAACTCTGCAAATACAAGAGTGTCATACCCAAGAAGAGGCAAGGTTGTAATCGCTGCCAAAGGTGCTTCAACAAAGTACTGAGTAAAGAGTCAGAATACTTATGTAAATGTGATTTTTCTGTTTTTTTGCATTTTGTTTAGATTGATGAGGGGAAAAAACGATTTAATACATTTTTGAATAAGGCTGTAACATAACAAAATGTGGAAAAAGACAAGGGGTCTGAATACTTTCCGAATGCACTGTATATAGTGTGGCAAACCTCTTCAAAGTTAGGAGCGTTTGTCACAAATTAAGTGGGAAACTGTCACCAAAGTCAGCCCAGAATGAAAGTTCTTTCGAACATGACAGTACCTGTGTGTCTTTTTCGCTGTCCTGGTCCACCCAGGCCACAGGTAAGGTCAAGGATAGCAGGGTTCGGTACACAAATCTGGTTCTCGTTAGGTCCAGGTCTAAACGCCAACAGGTAAGTCCAAAACAGTCCAGCTCGTACACGGTAAATCCAGCCAATGTAGATTGTCTCTTTCTCTATGGTTCATAGATCCTTCCCGCCCTCTCTCTCTCTTCCTGGTTTTTCTTGACCTTTTATCTGTGGGTCGGCTCCACCTTCTGAGGGTTCCCCTTGTTTCTGGGAATTGTAGTTTTGGCGGTCGGCCATTTTGTGATCTGTAGTTCTGATCGGGGTGGTCATTTTAGTGATCGGGCAGAGCCCGTTTATTAGTTCTGCCCTCACATATCTGCCATTTATCACTCGACCCCCTTCTTTGCCACAATAGATATTGGGGCTGAGAAATAGGGGTAAAAATGTCTGTTAATTTTATCATAGGTAGAGCCCTGTATGTTCTCAAGAATAAAACATACCTTTAAATAATAAAAAAAACAATATAGTTTATATGTTAGTGTTACAAATGGCAAAAGATTTGCATGGTAGGATGTCTAGGAAAAATATGGGAACAAATGGGTTAATTGTGTCTCACAAATAGGAGGGAAACATGAAAACGGGAAAACCAAATTTGAGGGGGAAAAACAAAAGACAGTACTACAGATGTGGTCACACAGATCACATGGGGCGAGACCCAAAGTGTCCCGCACGTGGTCAACTGTGTCACAAGTGCAATGGAAGGGACCATTTCTCAAAGGTGTGTCAAAGTTGCAAACTTGCTGGTGCTTATTGGAACAATACATTGCAATGAAATTGTGCCTCAAAAGATTAGAGAAATGTTTTTCTTATAGTTGCACATTTATTCTTTGTACTTTACTTTTTAATCAAATAATGCCATTTGGAGAAATTATTGGAAGGTGTGTGAAACTCAATCTTTTTGTGCCCACTGGTTTCAGAAAATGTTTGTTTCTGAATAGATGAGAAACCACAGGGACTCACGCTTCACCATCTGGCAGTTTGACGGACTAATCTGGGTTTGGCAGATGGCAGGAAAACGCTATCTGCTCGATTGCATAGTGCCAACTGTAAAGTTTCGTGGAGGAGAAGTAATGGTCTGGGCTGTTTTTCATGGTTCGGGATAGGCCCCTTAGTTCCAGTGAAGGGAAATCTTAACACTACAGCATACAATGACATTCACGACGATTCTGTGCTTCCAACTTTGTGGCAACAGTTTGGGGAAGGCCCTTTCCTGTTTCAGCATGACAATGCCCCCATGCACAAAGCAAGGTCCATACAGAAATGGTTTGTCGAGATCAAAGTGGAAGAACTTGACTGGCCGGCACAGAGCCCTGACCTCAACACCATCGAATACCTTTTGGATGAATCGGAACTCGAGCCAGGCCAACATCAGTGCCTGACCTTATGGAATCTTATTGGCACTGTACGAAACATATACACGATGTACAATACCACTCAAATGGACGTTGTTTCATTCAAAACTGATTGCAAATGCCATATGACAAATGCCAAGTGTCACACAGCAAAAATCCAATAGATGGCGAGCGTACGCCACCGTAAATGTTCTTATTGCAAATGTAACAGAAGTCAAGACACAAGAGTAAAATGTTGAAAATGTGGAAAAAAATGCAAAAACTTATCACCCCCAAAGTGCTTTCTGGACTGTTTTTCGAAAGTCTTTCGATTTTTTTGTCAATTATACATGTGTAAGAACTGTATGAACATACTTTTGTCATATTTTGTCATAATTTTTATTTTGTTCATTTGCAATATGATTTCATAGGAAGTCAAAAGTCAAAGTCAAAATTCAGTGAACCATTGCCAAATGCCATAAGAAATGTCCAAATGCAATATGAAAGTATTGAATGTGCCAAATCAGGATGTTTTGTCCATTTGCAATATAATATCGTAGGAAGTCAAAAGTCGAAGTCACTTTTTTTGTTGCCAAATGCCATAAGAAATGTCCAAATGCAATATGAAAGTATTGAAAGTGCCAAATCAGGGTGTTATGTCCATTTGCCATGTACGATCATAGGTAGTCGGTTTCCAAACCCAAAAGTCAGTGAACCATGTCCAAATGGCATTTATACTGCCCAAATTATATATAGCCCTATGTTAAGCCATGAATCAACCTAGATGGTCTATTTGTCATGTATGATGAGGGAGAAGTGGGACTTTGTTGTTTTTTAACCTCTCTGGGGCAGGTGGCACCAAATCGTCCCACCTATGTAACAGCCAGTTGAATCCTGTGGCGCGATTTTCAAATACCTTAGAAATGCTATTATTTTTTTTTATTTATTTTTTTCTACTGCATCATTGATTGTATGTTGTTTTACTCCATGTGTAACTCTGTGTTTTTGTATGTTGTTGAACTGCTTTGCTTTATCTTGGCCAGGTCGCAATTGTAAATGAGAACTTGTTCTCAACTTGCCTACCTGGTTAAATAAAGGTGAAATAAAAATAAATAAATAAAACTTCAATTTCTCAAACATATGACTATTTTACAGCTATTTAAAGACAAGACTCTCGTTAATCTAACCACACTGTCCGATTTCAAAAAGGCTTTACAACGAAAGCAAAACATTAGATTATGTCAGCAGAGTACCCAGCCAGAAATAATCAGTCACCCATTTTTCAAGCTAGCATATAATGTCACAAAAACCCAGAAGACAGCTAAATGCAGCACTAACCTTTGATGATCTTCATCAGATGACACACCTAGGACATTATGTTATACAATACATGCATGTTTTGTTCAATCAAGTTCATATTTATATCAAAAACCAGCTTTTTACATTAGCATGTGACGTACTAGCATACGTACAGTACTAGCATACCCCCCGCAAACTTCCGGCGAATTTACTAACAATTTACTAAATTACTCACGATAAACGTTCACAAAAAGCATAACAATTATTTTAAGAATTATAGATACAGAGCTCCTCTATGCACTCGATATGTCTGATTTTAAAATAGCTTTTCGGTGAAAGCACATTTTGCAATATTCTAAGTAGATAGCCCGGCATCACAGGGCTAGCTATTTAGACACCCACCAAGTTTAGCCTTCACCAAACTCCGATTTACTATAAGAAAAGTTTGATTACCTTTCCTGTTCTTCGTCAGAATGCACTCCCAGGACTTCTACTTCAATAACAAATGTTGGTTTGGTCCAAAATAATCCATAGTTATGTTCCAACAGCGGCGTTTTGTTCGAGCGTTCAGGACACTATCCGAATGGTAAATAAAGGTCACGCGCACGGCGCATTTCGTGACAAAAGATTTCTAAATATTTCATTACCGTACTTCGAAGCATGTCAACCGCTGTTTAAAATCAATTTTTATTCCATTTTTCTCGTAAAAAAGCGATAACATTCCGACCGGGAATCTGCAATTAGGTAAACAGCCGAAAGAAAATATATCACTGGGTCGACTCGGGCACGCGCCTAATTCCTTTGTCCTCTGATTGGCCACTTGGCAAAGGCGATTATGTGTTTCAGCCTGGGGCTGCCTCGACATCGTTCAGCTTTTTCCCGGGCTCTGAGAGCCTATTGGAGCCGTAGGAAGTGTCACGTTACAGCTAAGATCCTGACTCTTCAATAAACAGAAGCAAGAACAACAACACCTTGTCAGACAGGCCACTTCCTGCATGAAATCTTCTCAGGTTTTTGCCTGCCATATGAGTTCTGTTATACTCACAGACACCATTCAAACAGTTTTAGAAACTTTAGGGTGTTTTCTATCCAAAGTCAATAATTATATGCATATTCTAGTTACTGGGCAGGAGTAGTAACCAGATTAAATCGGGTACGTTTTTTTCATCCGGCCGTGTAAATACTGCCCCCTAGCCCTAACAGGTTAAAAAAAATTGAAAAACATCCAAAATGACCACGTGGCGCTATTGGATGGGCACGGGTGGGGGGTGCTCCCAACCCAACCGTAGACCCCTTGCACCCCCCCCAAAGGCATTAAAACCATTTGAAAAATGTGCTCCTGGTAACGCATTCCAATCACCAGGCGCACGGATGTCCATTTGCAATATGTTTCAATGGGCATTTAGCATCACGAATTTGACATGCTCAAAAATACTGCAGAAATGCAAAATTGACTGGCCCGATGAACTCCCTTAGCTTTTTCCCCAAAAAGAGGCGGGACTACTTTGTTATGTTTTTAACTACAGATTGTCCCCTTAAAACCTCTTGCATCTAGACGTTCCGCTAGCGGAACGCCTCGCCAAATATCCAATGGAAGAACGTGGCGCGAAATACAAAAACCTCAAAAATGCAATCATTTCAATTTTTCAAACATACAACTATTTTACAACATTTTAAAGACAAGACTCTCGTTAATCTAACCACATTGTCTGATTTCAAAAAGGCTTTACAGCGAAAGCAAAACATTAGATTATGTTAGGAGAGTACACAGCCAAAAATAATCACACAGCCTGTAATGCTTTCGTTAGGAGAAGTATCGGAGTCAGGCGCAGGGGCCGACTTCAGTGGAAGTCGTGACACAGCCATTTTCAAAGCAAGCATATATGTCACATAAACCCAAAAACACAGCTAAATGAAGCACTAACCTTTGATGATCTTCATCAGATGACACTCCTAGGACATTATGTTATACAATACATGCGTGTTTTTTTTGTTCAATCAAGTTCATATTTATATCCAAAAACAGCTTTTTACATTAGCATGTGATGTTCAGAACATGCAATCCCACCCAAAACTTCCGGTGAATTTACTAAATTACTCATCATAAAAGTTGACAAAATACTTAACAATTATTTAAAGAATTATAAATACAGAACTCCTTTATGCAATAGCTATGTCAGATTTTCAAATAGCTTTTCGGCGAAAGCACATTTTGCAATATTCTGAGTACATAGCTTAGTCATCACGGCTAGTTATTTTGACACCCGCCAACTTCGGGGGCACACTAAACTCAGAATTACTATTAGAAAAATGGTATTACCTTTGCTGATCTTCATCAGAATGCACTCCCAGGACTGCTACTTCCACAAGAAATGTTGTTTTTGTTCCAAATAATCCATACTTATGTCCTAATTCCTCCGTTTTGTTTGTGCGTTCAGGTCACTATCCAAAGAGTAACGCGCGAGCGCATGTCGAGACCAAAAAATTCAAAATGTTCCTTTACCGTACTTAGAAGCATGTCAAACGCTGTTTAAAATCGATAAAAGCGATAATATTCCAACCGGACAATAGTGTGTTCATTCAAATAGGAAAAGAAAAAACAGCATGGTCGTGGGACCGCGCATCTCCAATCTCTTTGTCACTAGGCAGACCACTGACAAACTGTGCTAGTATACTCTGCCCAGAGACAGGAGACGCCTCAATCCGCTTTCTGAAGGCTTTAGAGAGCCAATGGAAGCCTTAGAAAGTGCTTCGTAACAGCTCAGATACTGTAGTTTCGATAGAGAACCAAAAGAAGAACGACAATTTCACAGACAGGCCACTTCCTCCTTGGAATCTTCTCAGGTTTTTGCCTGCCATATAAGTTCTGTTATACTCACAGACACCATTCAAACAGTTTTAGAAACTTCAGAGTGTTTTCTATCCAAATCTACTAATAATATGCATATTCTCCTCGTTTCTGGGCAAGAGTAGTAACCAGTTTAAATCGGGTACGTTTTTTTCATCCGGCCGTGAAAATACTGCCCCCTATCCCAAACAGGTTAAAGGGATAGTCCACCCACATTTCATTTTTTTTCAATGGACAAGGTCCATGCTTTCATTTTGTTTAGCTGGCCTCTATATCCAAATGCAAACTTTTTAGTGTTTGGGTGTGTCCAAAATCCAATGCAAGTTACTCTCCCCTATATCAGGGGTTCCCAAATGTTTTCACTCAGGCCCCCCTTCCATCATTGGGGAACATCCCGTGCCCCCCGCGAGTGCGCGCACCACGTCTATTTCTATGGGCATAAGCACCATTCATGACAAAAACTGCATGCCTTTCTTGTTGGTGGAGAGAACATTTTGCAAGTTTTAAAGCTCATTTTCTTGCAATTCAATACATGTTGCCACTTCTAACGTGTATTCATGTGATATTTGAGTGACTCAAACATTACTATCTCAAGGCCATCAGACTGGTAAATAGCCACCACTTGCACATTAGAGGTTGCTGCCCTAAATACATAGACTTGAAATCACCAGCCACTTTAATAATGGAACACCAGTCACTTTAACAATGTTTACATATTTTGCATTACTCATCTCATATTCCCAAACAGAGGCGGGACCACGTTGTTATGGTTTTAACTGCAGATTGTCCCCTTTAAGGGATTGTCCATCCACATTCCAATGCCAAGAGTGTGCAAAGCTGTCATCAAGGAAAAGGGTGGCTACTTTGAAGAATCTCAACTAAATGTTGATTTGTTTAACACTTTTTTGGTTGCTACATGATTCCATATGTGTTATTTCATAGTTTTGACACTGAGTATACCAAACATTAGGAACACCTTCCTAATATTGAGTTGCACATCAGGAACAGCCTCAACTCATCGGGCCATGGACTTTACAAGGTGTCAGAAGCGTTCCACAGGGATGCTGGCCCATGTTGACTCAAATGCTTCCCACAGTTGTGTCAAGTTGGCTGGATATCCTTTGGGTGATGGACTATTCTTCATACACATGAGGAACTGTAGAGCATGAAAAACCCAGCAGCGTTGTAGTTCTTGACACAAAGCGGTGCGCCTGGCACCTACTACCATACCCTGTTCAATGGCACTTAAATATTTTGTCTTGCCTATTCATCCTCTGAATGGTACACATACACAAAACATGTCTCAATTGTCTCAAGGCTTAAAAATCCTTCTTTAACCGATCTCCTCCCCTTCATCTACACTGATTGAAGTGGATTTAAGTGACATCAATAAGGGATCATAGCTTTCACCTGGATTCACCTAGTCAGTCTATGTCATGGAAAGAGCAGGTGTTCTTAATGTTTTGTATACTCTGCGTATATTTGGCCTTGTGTTTTAGGTTATTGTACTGCTGAAAGGTGAATTTGTCTCCCAGTGTCTGTTGGAAAGCAGACAATCAGGTTTTCCTCTAGGATTTTGCCTCTGCTTAACTCTATTCCGATTATTTTTATCCTAAAAAACTCCCCAGTCCTTCCCGATTACAAGCATACACCATGATGCAGCCACCACCATGCTTCAAAATATAATGTAGTATTTGTAGTGACTGGGTATATTGCTACAGCATCCAGAATGTAATTAATAACTTCATCATGCTCAAATGGATATTCAATGCCTGCTTTTTTAATTTTTTACCTATCTCCCAATAGTTGTCCTTTTTTGCAAAACATTGGAAAACCTCCCTAGTCTTTGTGGTTGAATCTATGTTGAAATGCAATGCTGACTGAGGGACCTTACAGATAAGGGGTACATACCTTACAGATGTGGGGTACAGAAATAAGGTAGTCATAAAAAAAATGCTGTTAGACACTATTATTGCACACAGAGTCCATGCAACATATTATGATTTTTCAAAGACATTTTTACTCCTGAACTTATTTAGGCTTGCCATAACAAAAGGGTTGAATACTTATTGACTCACGACATTTCAGCTTTTCATTTTTAATACATTTGTACAAATATTTACACTTTGGTATTATGTTTTTTTTTGTGTGTAGGCCGGTGATACAAAATATCAATTTAATTCATTTTGAATTCAGGCTGTAACACAGCAACATTTGGAAAAAGTCAAGGGATGCGAGTACTTTCTAAAGGCACTCTGACCCATAAAAAAAAATCATGCTAATTCATGATTTCGACTGGCTTTGAGAAAAGCTGCCTGACTGTCTCGTCCGGACTCCCATCACTTTATTACTTGAGATGGAAGTTCAATACTGAAAAATTTTGCAAATGTCAGAGAGACAGACAGCAAGATTTATAGAAATCGCTGCTGTTGAAAAACAAATGCTAATCTCAAAGAAATGGCAGATAATGTCTAGATCCTTTTTACAGTGGAGATCAAGTTTATAAATTACCTGGCTGGGCTCATGAGAAAGTGGATTGTGCAGTGAGATGGAACAGTGAATAGGCATGTCAACGTCATAGTCTTAGCCGGTGGTAACTTGTGGAATAGACACTGGCTGGAATGCGGTTTTAAACAATCGGCATCCAGGATTAAACCCGTTGTATAATGGCCATTAAAGACTGCCAACGGTTCTGCACATGGGTCATTGGATCAGTATGATCATTCTAATCTGGATCTGTGATGGTGAGTGAGATCCCCAATCCAGACACATGTGGTTTGGACTTCTTTTAAAATGCATCTCCTAGTCTCACAGCATCGTCATTAGGCCGCCCTAGTTGTGTCTTACATAACAAGATAAACTGTAAGTACTATTTTACATGATCTAATTAGGACAGCAAAGGTGCATTTGCTCTAATTCCAATTTAATCACTTTTTGTGTTTATGTAGTGAAGACATACAATGACAATTATTTTAGATCTATTTTACCTTATGATCGCTGAAGACGTGAAACCAGTCATATGGCAACAAACTGAAAAGCATTTCAACATGACAGTTATTTATGGCCCTTTCCCACAGTGAAGTTTGAAATGCTTTGCCATTTTGCAGAATTTTAATTGTATGGTTTTATAACTTGCAGGGATGAAATTTGGAGACCCAAGCTATGGAATCCAGTGACAGTAGCGCCAAACCTACCGAGTTGATTTACGCACTCTAGAATGTTTTATATGGATGGTTCGAAATGTACATTTTTTTTTTTTAAATTTACCGTTATTTTACCAGGTAAGTTGACTGAGAACACGTTCTCATTTACAGCAACGACCTGGGGAATAGTTACAGGGGAGAGGAGGGGGATGAATGAGAGAATTGTAAGCTGGGGATGATTAGGAGACCGTGATGGTATGCGGGACAGCTTGGGAATTTAGCCAGGACACCGGGGTTAACACCCCTACTCTTATGATAAGTGCCATTAAGTGCCATTAATGACCTCAGAGAGGTCCCATCCGAAAGACGGCACCCTACACAGGCCTGGGGCATTGGGATATTTTTTAGACCAGAGGAAAGAGTGCCTCCTAATGGCCCTCCAACAATGGGAACACAGATGCTATTTCAATTTCAGTCAGGGGGAGGGTTTAATCTTTAAAAAAAAATTTGAGTCCAGGGGAAGGTCATGTAATTTGTAATTGATGAAATGTAACTATTTCTCAGTGTTTTAGAACTAGTTGCTTCTCAGGCTATATCGATGTGCGTCCGATGCCGCCCCTCATCTCTGATTCTCCGCTGGGTGCGTTATACCAAGTGCGACTATCAGCTATTTAGTGTGGTTTCAATAAAATTATCCATAGCCTATAAACTATAGGCTATACGAAATGTATGCTCGGAGAAGCACAGAGCAAAGTTATATTTCTAAGAAAATGTACTTCCTTCCCGAGTCTTTTGTGCTGCTGCGATGGTGTAAATAAAACTAGGCTACATTACACAATGCAATGGATATTCCAAACCCTGAGCCTTGACCTGCTCTGCTCTTGTTGATCAAAACCTTTCTGTGTGCTACCTAACCAATGGCTGTGCTGTGTAGGCCTACGGTGGCAGCTCAGGAAGAGAGTCGAAGGCTTCTCCCGATTACAATTTGTTATTAGGCCTAGTCCCAAAAATTGTATATCTTGCATGCGAACCAGCGTATATGTTCTGTTCAGTTTGAGAAGAAGAGCGCGAAGATTAGAAGGAGGACCAGAGGTCAACTTTGATAGCTTGCTACTACTATAATTGATTTGAATAACAACTATGTTTCTTGCCCAATAAGCCAGATTCGAGTAATTTACATAGTGATACTGAAACTTGACGTGGAAGCCATGACACAATCAATTAAAAATGAACAGCTCATGGTGCTGTAAGTAGGCAAATATGAGTAGACATAGTACATTGAAACCGTCTTCATTTTCATTTTACTTTACTAACAACAACAGGGCTTTGTGTTGGAGCGTATTTATTCCTATTTAAGAAATAAGAGGTAGGCCTACCTGTTTGACAAATGAAATTAGGCCATCATGCACTCTTTAAATAGCCTACCTCCGTGTCAGTGGAGCGATCTTAAGTTAAAATCTGGGCCCGGTTTCCCAGAACCATTGTTATTAACATTGCACTTTAAAACGCTCAGAATCTAACGCCTGCCTCAGACCACTCGTAGAACAGCAAAGTTGCCAATGTCTTTGCAGTTGTTACAAACAAGCGACCCTTACAAGAAAAGGTTGCACTTTTGAAAATGCAGTAGAAGTGCAGTAACTTCAGTCGACTGTGGTATTTTCGACGCAGTAATTGCAGAATAACTGCAGTTTTGGTTTTGTTATGTCCGAGGAGCAGAAGGAGCGTGCTTTGCACCTGAAAAGATATAGGATTGGAATGTGTCATGTGTGGATCTGCGAATCAGGGTGCCTATCAAGGGGGTTATTTCTGGAGTCATGCTAGAAGTAAGTGTAAAGGATGTAATTGAAGAAGTTGATGCAGTGGGTGGTGCACGCCGACTGACTTGTATGGTGGATGGAGTGAGGAAGCCCAGTGGTTGGTACACGCCGACTGACCCGAAGAGTCTCTCCCTTTGTACATATATTTGGGTTATGTGAGATATCCTGTAAGAGCTTTCGTGCCAAAACCTCTTGCAGTGTGATAAATGTAAACTATTTGGACAGGTGTTAAGTGTATGTAGACAGCAGGAGTATCATATGCCAGTTGAGGCAAAATGCTGCAATTGTGGTGGTGAGCATGCAGCAGAAAGTGCCCTCTTAGAGTGAAGGAGACCGAGGTGACAAGAATAAGGGCTGTCCAGCATGTCTCCTATCCGGAGGGGGTGAGAAGAGTGGAACAAGGAAGTAACGGTAAAGAAACCATGGTAGCTGGATTAGAGACATCAGTAAATGTTACTCGCCATTAGGACCCTGGCACGTTGCATGTTAAAAAGGTGGACTTAGTATCGTTTATTGCATTGGTTATAAACTGCACAGCGCAAACAAAGAACAAATCTGAAAAAATCATTGTGATTGCAGCTGAAAGTTTTTGGGGACTCAGGGATTTTGCAGCAGAGGCACTACAAGGAATCCTGTCGTTGAATTTTCCGTCCACACAGGCACATGAACCTGTGAAGGGATGTGATTTGGATTATCACTGAAGGAGTGGGGTGGGGATTTTGGGGATATATTTTTGTATTGTATATGATGTTGGTATTCCACCCCACCCCCTTTCCCGCAATAGATATTTGTATTTTATTTGATTTATCGTTCCCTACCCATACAGTAGGTGGCGGCAATACACCAATAGCTGTAGTCTGCCATAAAACGTTGAAGAAGTAGTTATGAAGCAAGTTAAGTAGTCAACAATGCTCGTTTCCCAGTTGCTTTGAATGTTCAAAATCATTGTGTAAGAACACTTTTAAAGCGTCAAAGGATAACTTTTATTTTGTCTAGCCACAGTAGTCAACTAGCTAGCTATGTAGCTGTTTAGCTTTCTAGTACATTCACTAATTTGTTTGTAAACAATTAACAAACTAGTTCGCTACCACATGTTCTTGTCAAAGTGTCAGAATAGCTAGCAAGCAACATTATATGCCTAATGGGTCTGAAAACCACTTTGCATGGCCAGGAATCAGATTTGTATCTGACTTCAAACCACCTACGAAGGTGGTTTAAAATGTGGCTTGGAATATCCGATTCCATGTGCCTTTTGGCTGTTCAATCTGCAGAAAAAATAACAAATTCAAATCGTATATGCAACAAAAAAAATTGTTGAGTCTGTCACGGATCCCTCCGGTACTGTTGCTCATTCTGTGCACCAGTTTCGGAGGTCTACGTCACAGGCCTCTAGGAACTGAACTGTGTCATTACGCACACCTGGTCCCCATTCCTACTGATTATAATTGTATAAACGTGCCCTTTGGTTCACCATTGGGCTGCCGATTATTGTTCCAATGTCCATTGGTCGTGTGAGTACCTGTGCTGTGTTGTTTTGGCTTTCATGATGCTTATATTGCGCAGATGATTACGGGTCTCGTCCCGTGTGGTATCATTGTGTGCGTGTATGTTACGGGTCTCGTACCGTGTTGTATCATTGTGTGTGTGTATGTTACGGGTCTCGTACCGTGTTGTATCATTGTGTGTGTGTGTATGTGACAGGTCTCGTCCCGTGTTGTATCATTGTGTGTGTATGTTACGGGTCTCGTACCGTGTTGAATCATTGTGTGTGTATGTTACGGGTCTCGTACCGTGTTGAATCATTGTGTGTGTATGTTACGGGTCTCGTACCGTGTTGAATCATTGTGTGTGTGTATGTTATGGGTCTCGTCCCGTGTTGTATCATTGTGTGTGTGTGTGTGTATGTTACGGGTCTCGTCCCGTGTTGTATCATTGTGTGTGTGTGTTACGGGTCTCGTACCGTGTTGAATCATTGTGTGTGTGTATGTTACGGGTCTCGTACCGTGTTGAATCATTGTGTGTGTGTATGTTACGGGTCTCGTCCCGTGTTTTATCATTGTGTGTGTGTATGTTACGGGTCTCGTACCGTGTTGAATCATTGTGTGCGTGTATGTTACGGGTCTCGTACCGTGTTGAATCATTGTGTGTGTATGTTACGGGTCTCGTACCGTGTTGAATCATTGTGTGTGTGTATGTTACGGGTCTCGTACCGTGTTGAATCATTGTGTGTGTATGTTACGGGTCTCGTACCGTGTTGAATCATTGTGTGTGTATGTTACGGGTCTCGTACCGTGTTGAATCATTGTGTGTGTGTGTATGTTACGGGTCTCGTACCGTGTTGAATCATTGTGTGTGTATGTTACGGGTCTCGTACCGTGTTGAATCATTGTGTGTGTGTATGTTACGGGTCTCGTACCGTGTTGAATCATTGTGTGTGTGTGTATGTTACGGGTCTCGTACCGTGTTGAATCATTGTGTGTGTATGTTACGGGTCTCGTACCGTGTTGAATCATTGTGTGTGTATGTTACGGGTCTCGTACCGTGTTGAATCATTGTGTGTGTATGTTACGGGTCTCGTACCGTGTTGAATCTTTGTGTGTGTATGTTACGGGTCTCGTACCGTGTTGAATCATTGTGTGTGTATGTTACGGGTCTCGTACCGTGTTGAATCATTGTGTGTGTATGTTACGGGTCTCGTACCGTGTTGAATCATTGTGTGTGTATGTTACGGGTCTCGTACCGTGTTGAATCATTGTGTGTGTGTATGTTACGGGTCTCGCCCCGGTGTATTTATTCGAGGTACTTTTGTTTGGGTTTCAACCCTGTGTTTTGTATAGTGTTTGTTTGGTCTTCGTCCCCGTGCCTGTACATGGCACGCTGTAATTTGGGTGAAATAAAAACCCTATTAAGCATTCCTGCGCCTGTCTCCCGATCATTCACACAAGGTGACAGAGTCACTTCAAACTTCCAACCAACCCATTTAATAAGAATTCACAACTGCAATCTACCCAAAATACTGACAATCTCCAATTCATAGGAGACAAACACATAAATAAAACATATATAAATACATGTGAACAAGGCTTTTAGTCCATGCTGCAGCAGATCAGACAGAAGCATCACACCATCAGACGGGACATGCCGCCCTCAAGCCAACTCTACAACCGCTGCTGTTGCTTCACCGTAGGGATGATGCCAGGTTTCCTCCAGACGTGACGCTTGGCATTCAGGCCAAATAGTTAAATCTTGGTTTCATCAGACCAGAGAATCTTGTTTCTCAGGGTCTGAGAGTCCTTTAAGTGCCTTTTGGCAAACTCCAAGCGGGCTGTCATGTGCCTTTTACTGAGGAGTGGCTTCTGGCTGGCCACTCTACCAGAATGGCCTGATTGGTAGAGTGCTGCAAAGATGGTTGTCCTTCTGGAAGGTTATCCCATCTCCACAGAGGAACTCTAGAGCTCTGTCAGAGTGACCATTGGGTTCTTGGTCACCACCCTGACCCAGGTCCTTCTCCCCAAATTGCTCAGTTAGGCAGGGTGGCCAGTTCTAGCAAGAGTCTTGGTGGTTCCAAACCTCTTCCATTTAAGAATGATGGAGGCCACTGTGTTCTTGGGGACCTTCAATGCTGCAGAAATGTTTTGGTATGTTTTGCCTCGACACAATCATGTATCGGCGGTCTACGGACAATTAATTGACCGTGGCTTGGTTGTTGCTCTGACATACACTGTCAACTGTGGGACTTTATATAGACAGATGTGTGCCTTTTCAAATCATATCCAATCAACTGAATTTACCACAGGTGGACTCCAATCAAATTGTAGAATGATCTCAAGGATGATCAATGGAAACAGGATGCACCTGAGCTCAATTTCGAGTCTCATAGCAAAGGGTCTGAATACTTATGTAAATAATGATCTTATCCTCTGCAGCAGAGGTAACTCTGGAACGATTTTTGAATACCCATTCTAACATACTGTATACTACATACTTAATGAGTATATACTACATACTATATACTATTAGTTAATGTTAGTATACAGTAAACGAACAGTATCCTTTCAGTTGAGCGTACTAGCTCTTTGCGTTACCAGCTTCAGAAATAAGACTTGGTCTTTTACCAAATAGGGCTATCTTCTGTATACCAAACCCACCTTGTCACAACACAACCGATTGACTCAAACGCATTAAGAAGGAAATAAACAAGGCAAACCTGTTAATTGAAATGCATTCCAGGTGACTACCTCATGAAGCTGGTTGAGAGAATGCCAAGAGTGTGCAAAGCTGTCATCAAGGCAAAGGGTGACTTTTTTGAAGAATCTCAAATATAAAATATGTTTTGATTTGTTTAACACTTTTTTGGTTACTACATGATTCCGTATGTGTTATTTCATAGTTTTGATATCTTCACTATTATTCTACAATGTAGAAAATAGTAAAAAATACTACACCTGCTTGTCGAACATCTCATTCCAAAATCATGGGCATTAATATGGAGTTGGTCCCCCCTTTCCACAAGATGTTGAAACATTGCGGGGACTTACTTCCATTCAGCTACAAGCATTAATGAGGTCGGCAATGATGTTGGGCCATTAAGTCTTGGCTCGCAGTCGGCGTTCCAATTCATCCAAAAGGTGTTCCATTGGGTTGAGATCAGGGCTCTGTGCAGGCCAGTCAAGTTCCACCGATCTCAACAAACAATTTTTGTATGGACCTCGCTTTGTGCATGGGGCGTTGTCATGCTGAAACAAGGGCTTTCCCCAAACTGTTGCCACAAAGTTGGGAGCACAGAATCGTCTAGAATGCCATTGTATGCTGTAGCGTTAAGATTTCCTTTACTGTAACTATGGGGCCTAGCCCAAACCATGAAAAACAGCCCCACAACATTATTCCTCCTCCACCAGACTTTACAGTTGATGGTGAAGCATGATTCATAACTCCAGAGAGTGCGTTTCCACTGCTCCAGAGTCGAATGGGGGCGCGTTTTACACCACTCCAGCCGGCGCTTGGCATTGCGCATTGTGGAAGCCCATTTCATGAAGCTCCCAACGAACAGTTATTGTGCTGACATTGCTTCCAGAAGCAGTTTGGAACTCGGTAGTGAATTCGGCACTCAGCGGTCCCGTTCTGTGAGATTGTGTGGCCTACCACTTCACGGCTGAGCCGTTGTTGCTCCTAGATGTTTTGACTTCACAATAACAGCACTTACAGTTGACCAGGGCAGCTCTAGCAGGGCCGAACTTTGACAAACTGACTTATTGGAAAGGTGGCATACTATGACGGTGCCACATTGAAAGTCACTGAGCTCTTCAGTATGGGCCGTTCTACTGCCAATGTTTGTCTATGGAGACTGCATGGCTGTGTGCTCGATTTTATACACCTGTCAGCAACGGGTGAGGCTGAAATAGGCGAATAAGTGGTGTCCACATACTTTTGGCCATGTAGTGTATTTTTCACAGTCAGAGCTAGTTTTTTCCCCCAATTTCCCAGTTGTCTTGAATGCACCATCAGTTACGGCTTTACATGACACCCATTGACCTTTCACTAACACTGGAGTGCTGTTGTTTGGGGCTAACGTTAGCTAAGTAGCTAGCATTTGGAACAATGTATTTGGAGTAAACTTGAGTGTACCGTACACATATTAGCCAAAGATGGTTTAGTATTTAGTTGAGTAGAACAAAACGCTCTGATGAAGGCCAAGAGGCTGACATGTAAGCTTCAAGTTCTCTAATTGTTACCATGCACCTGCAACAAGATAGCTCAGATGTGTGAGTGCGTTTTTGAATGTTGAAAATAAAACATACCAACAGTAGATGTACCGGTATCAAATACAAATATTTACTAAAAAAAAGAAGCACTTTTCAATGACAAAACAGAAATCCACTTCAAGACTTCACCAAAAACAGTAGAACATGTATAAATTAATATCTAGAAATACAATACGTATAACTACTTCTTAATCATGGACTCTAAAATGGCCATAAGGCGTGCCCATCCTTGGTGTCACCTTCTTCTCCCACTTCTTTTTCACCGATGCAGCTGCCCCGCCAACTCACACTCCGTCACATAGACCCTTAAAAGACATAAGATGAAGTACAACATTAACCAAAACATAAGCAAAGTAAAGTTGTGTGAACCTTCTTGTCTAATGCTGTACCACATACTTTTAAATTGGAGTGCCAAGGCGAAAACAGTAATGAGTGCCACTTACCATTACTTTCCCCATAAAAGGTTATGTGCAATGAAACTAGACCCATTCAGGCTGTAACTGTTCAGGTAGAAACTAATATTGCATAACAAGAACATTACAATCAGCTCAACACAAATAAACCAAAGTGACAAATCAGGACAACTAGAAGGAAAGAGAAGTGTTTGGACCAGCAGCGCTGAGGAAATTAGGATTTTGGGCTACTGCGTTTTAGTCACAGAGTGCATCACCCAGTGCAGGGGCAAGATATATATTGCCACATGACTTACTCAAAACCTTTTGTTGTGGCATTTCTCCTGCCGGTGAACAGGTGTTATTCGCCACTGAATTAAATGCCTAGTATTGTCATCAGACCCTGAAACAGTTTGAACACAAGCTCTGGTATTTAGAACAAGTAGCTAGCTAGCTAGTTACCCTGTAGCTAACGTCACTGTTCAAACAGTCAGTAACTTCTAATCCTCCTATAGCCAACTCAACTCAACTCCATGATTTACGATAGAGTGACTAGAGCTCCGACATCACATAAAACAATGGCGTGTGTAATTGCGGGCTAATCTTTGGGTCCTGAAATCAGTAGCTGGAGTTGAATTTAATTGGCTAGTCAAATCTGTTTTCAAAGATGTACGATGAAATAGTCAAATCAAATAATTTATTGCTCGCGTACATAGTTAAACAGATGCTATAGCGGGTGTAGCGAAATGCTTACTTTAGTAGCAATGCAGTAAAATGACAAACATGTACAGAAATAACGTTTACATGTTTATTTTTTTAAATCAAGGAAGTCGGAACAAATCTAATCAACAACCCAAATAGCACTGTAACAGCAATCAAAATGCAATCTATAAGTAGTCGAGATCATTTGAATGAGAACAAAAATGACATTTGAACACCACCGCAGACGCTTCGCTATTTGCCATCTTCCAAGTTGTTTATTTGAAGAGAAATATCAAAAATATCCTCTTCCAATGCATTACGGCTGTGAAATTCCTGAGTGTGACTGGGGTATAGTTAGCTTTATATTAAAGATTACACTTTGCACGACAATACCCGTTTCAACGGAATGTGCCAGGATGATAGAAATTACATTCGGAATCAGCTGAAGATAGCGAACAAGTTACAACCTTTGTTTCTGCAATTCAGGGTCGTATTTTCTTTTTGGAGGCAAAATGTAGCTAAAACGTTGCTCTCCTCCGATCAGAGGGTTAATGAACGACTCCCCCTAAAAACCAACTAATCCTTGTGAAAACGGCCTGTGGAATCGATATGAGTCAGAAACATTTATTCCAGAGTCAAAATTGACTACAAAGTGTAAATATGATAATTTTGGTCAGATATTCAGTCTCGTCTAAAACTGAGTTTGGATCCTGAGTTCATCACAATGAGTAAATGAAGAATAGGGTAGGATAACAATTATGGCAACAATTCATGCCTATTAACACGTGGTGGCACTGTGTTTTCTGGGAAAAGACAGGGCGAGTTCGCTTTGCATGGCCCGGTGCCCCCGGCCGGTGGCGACCACTCCACTTTCATTTGTGCAACTAAACCAACAGGTCGATCGAAAATGTCCACTGTGGAACAGGAATTACGTTGAAATAGTAACAGGAACATGATACGGGGTAGCAATGAACCCCGAGACGGGATTGCTAGCAAGGCTGGAAATTCGAAACATCAAAAATCTAATAATTTCAATTTCTCAAACAATCAACTATTTTACACCATTTAAAAGATAAACATCTCCTTAATCTAACCACATTGTTCGATTTTCAAAGAGGCTTTACGGCAAAAGCATAAAGTTAGATTATGTTAGGACAGTACATAGCCACAAAAGTACAAACATCCATTTTCAATTCAAGGTCAGGCGTCACCAAAAGCAGAAACCAGCTAAAATTATGCACCAACCTTTGACAATCTCCATCAGATGACACTCCTAGGACATTATGTTATACAATACATGCATTTTTTGTTCCATCAAGTTCATATTTATATCCAAAAACAGCATTTTACAGTAGCGGTGAAATTCAGATTTTTTTCTTCTCTGAAATGCTTCCGGTGAACAACGTTACAATTTACAAAATTACTATTCGAAAACATTGGTAAATTATAATATTGTCATTCAAATAATTATAGTTTAACATTTCGTAAATGCTACTGTATTGCCAGATTTCAAAATAACTTTACTGGGAAATCACAAGTTGCAATAAACCGGGTGCTGTGCTAAGAACAATAGGCTAGGCTATATAGGTTAGCATCATCTTGTAACCATGTAATATCAATAATACTGTTGTCAATAATCCCTTACCTTTGATTATCTTCATCCATTGGCACTTCCAGGAATCCCAGGACCACAACAAATGTGGTTTCTTTTGACAAAGTTCATAATTGATGTCCAAATAACTCCAAGTTGTTCCATGTTGTTAGCGCTTCGGTGGCTACTAAAAAGTAGCGCGGGGGGGGTGTGAAGTCACGGCGAAAAGTTAAAAAAGTTTTAAAAAATAATCTATTTACGTTCGTTCAAACATGTCAAACGTTGTTTAGCATCAATCTTTAGAGCCATTTTTAATGTGAAACATCAGTAATGTTTCAACCCGACCTCTCCTGTGTCTAGAAAAACGTTTTTGAAAAATGTCTCGCGTCTCATGATTGCGCAGGTGCAGGCAATAATGGAAGTGACGACATCCCAGGGACGTCAACTTCCCTGCATTCTAATTCGATCTCTGTTCATCATAGATGCTTCAAACAACTTTATAAAGATTGCTGACATCTAGTGGAAGCCGTAGGAGTTGCGAAATGAATCCTTTCTCACTGTGGTATCTATTAAACAATGACTCAAAAAAATAGTACAGCCACAAAATTCTTTTTTTCTCTCAGGTTTTCTCAGGTTTTTGCCTGCCATATGAGTTTTGTTATACTTACAGACACCATTCAAACTGTTTTAGAAAATTCAGAGTGTTTTCTATCCAAATCTGTTAATAATATGCATATCCTAGCTTCTGAGTTGGTGTAGGAGGCAGTTAAAAATGGGCACATATTTTTTTCAAAATTCTCAATACTGCCCCCTAGCCCGTAGAGGTTAAATTAAAAATACTTCCTTAAAACTTTAGTAGATTACACCCTATATGACTTTCATGAATTCAACCAACTCTTATTGGCTCAGGGAGCTTGTCTGTACAATCTACAGCAAAAATATTTGTATTTTTTTTTTTACTTTGGCTATTTTAACTTGATTTGATTTCGTAATATGTAAAAACGACTTCATGCTTTATATCATTATGTAAAAATAAAAGGACTTCCTTAAAACTTTTATAGCTTTGTATAAGATCCTTGCATTTAAAGCTTGTTCGATATTCAAAAATGCTATATTTCCCGCATACCCAAACAGCCATACTGATGCCCCGTACACATTGTGACATAATTCATTACACCATATGTCATCTTCACGGAGTCTTACCCCACTACTAAGTGTAGTGTTTGTAACACAAGATGGAGGAGAGCCTGTCTCTCCTCAGAGATCGCATTTATTTTTGGGAGATTGCAAAATGTGAGCTTTTCATTCAAGACAGGATATATAAATATATATTGTTTTAGGTGATAATAAAACATGTTTTGTTTTATTTACTTTTTCCTCAACTTGTTTTTCTAACTTTATGGCAAGTCAAGCTAGCGTGCACTGCAGAGCAGTTAGCTAGCTAAAAGATACCATTGTAGCTAGCGGCCTCCACCTAATAATTATTATCAAAAACAAATGTCATTACCATCACAAACTTAAATGGGAGGCAACAGTCATATAACATAATTGGCTTAACAGCCAATGTCTATTATTTAACATTACCATTAAAATAGTACTATTTTAGGAATGGGTAATTGGTTACAAGTTGCTAGTTATCCCATAAAGCCATCACTGAAAACCACATATTTCCATCTTCTTCTGTGGTTTAGTAACTTCCTGTTCTTTGATGGAGTTTTTGCCTGCCTCACTAACGACGCCTTTTGCCTGTACTTTACCTTCTGTACTGTACCTTCTGCCTGTACTTTAGCCTATCGGATTTCCTGTTATCTACCTGTTGCCTGATCTCCCGGACTACGTTACTAGCCTTTTCCCTGTCTGTACTGTTGCCCTTTTGGACCCCCTGTGTATGACCTTCTGCCTGCCCCTGGACCCAGCTACCTGCCTCTTCCTGTGGTCCTTTACAATAAACACCTGCTGCGCCCTGCGCTTGAAACCAGCTCTCTGTCTCCCCTCGTGTTCATTACAGCTCTGTATTTTCTGCTGGCCAGCCCCACCACCACAGAAAGCAGTATTAATGCCAAAATAACAAGCAAAACAGGCAAGCCCCCCCCCCCCCAGAAAAAATATAGAGATTTGTGTGGCTTTGCCCCACCTGCCCTGAATGACGAGTCACCACTGCCCATATCTAATTATCAGCTGTTGTCAAACGTGAGTCTGGAAAGACGATTCTCTTCCTCAAAAGGGTGCAGTGAATTCTACTAGATGAAAAGCCAAAGTGAGTATAACATCCTGGCATTTAAAGCATACTTGATTTTAGAAATTTCACATACTATAAAACATTCTATTTTTGCAAACCTAAAATGCTTACTATTTAGAACGGAAGTATGGATATTCAGACACGGCCAGTATCTTCTGTCATCTCCTGACTTGAAGCGCCCCCTGTTGTCTGAATGCAGCATGGTGTGACTCTGTGTGAGAGAGACTGTGTGTGTGTGTGTGTGTGTGTGTGTGTGTGTGTGTGTGTGTGTGTGTGTGTGTGTGTGTGTGTGTGTGTGTGTGTGTGTGTGTGTGTGTGTGTGTGTGTGTGTGTGTGTGTGTGTGTTCAGGACGGTCCTGTAGAGAGGAGGGAGTTAATGAAAAAGCCAGCCAGTGCTCTGTGCCAGGTTTGTTTGTCACATCTCCCTTGTCTGCGCCTTATGCAAATGGTGGTGGGTGGGGGGGGGGGGGCTGCGCGAGAGGGTCCATGGGAAACTGGGGGAGCTAATCCACCATGTTGAACAGAGGAGGAGATGAGAACTTTTCAATTCAACCCCCATTAACACCCACACACGCACAGTTGAACACCTGTTTATTTTCCACACATCGATGTGTGTAAATCCCACGGTCTGAAGAACACCCAAACCTATATGTCCCATATAAATTGGCCTCAGTGTGTTGATTGTGGATGTAATCTTACAAGAAAAAACATTTGATTAGGAAATGGAAGACAATTTGTATGGGAATTGTCAGTGCTGAGCATCCTCTCTTATCCCCCCAAAATATATATTTTATTTCAAATAATAATTAAAATATGATTGCTTTATTGTTTTTAGAAAGCATTTTACTTTTCTGTTTAGATATTAAAGCAGAATCTCTTGATATATAGCATCTCATTTCCAAGAAAGACAGAGGCTTGAGTGACAGGTCTCTCTGTAGGAGAGATGGGACAGAATCCAAGGATTTAGTTCCTGTAGGTACTAACAGGTTTGTTTTAGAAAACTGTCTGTTTCTGTCACGCTGAAGTAACTCCGTCTCCCCTCCTTCCCTCTCTCTCTTTACCCTGCAGGAGGTTACTGAGGGAACTCAGGGAAGAGCTTTTTGTTTCACCAGCCTCCATAAGGTCCACCCTGGGAGGAAAAGTCTGAGAAAAAAGGCCAAAAACAAAGGCAATCACGAAACCCTTTTGCTTGAGCACCGCAAAGCCTAATAGGAGCGAATCACCATCTATTTAGCTTCATCAAATCACTGACAGCAGGCCTTGATAAAGAATTATGGAAAATATGTAGGATATGAGAACCGTCAAAACACTAGACTGTAGCCCCTCAATTGAAGCCAGATGTTGACTTTAACTGGCCAATTTTGATAAATGGCATAATGATTACCATTAAACATCAGGGTAATTTTATATCAGTCCGGCACAATGTTGTTCTTCTTTTATAGACCAAATGAACTCAGCTCGGTGCCCAAGGCCAGGTGCTAGTTTCACCTTGATCAGAACCATGGCATGTGTGTCTCCACAACATCCTGTTCCTGAATACATGCGGCGGCAGCCATTTTTGTTTTTGAAAAGGCTTATCTTGTGGGCACAGCAATGGGGGTTTTGGTGACGGCTAATATTGTGGGCACAGTGACGGGTGTTTAGGTAACGGCTAATATTGTGGGCACAGTGATGGGTGTTTTGGTAACAGCTAATATTGTGGGCACAGTGACGGGTGTTTAGGTAACGACTAATATTGTGGGCACAGTGATGGATGTTTTGGTAACAGCTAATATTGTGGGCACAGTGATGGGTGTTTTGATGGCAGCTGATCTTGTGGGACATAGCAATGGGGTTTCAGCGGCTTTAATTGGAGTTCATTGGAGTATTAGCCTGCTTTGTGCCTTATGCAATGTCCAAAATCCCAACATATCTTTGTGAAGGGCTTAGGAGTTCAACGTTTCATAGTCGTGACTTAGTGACCCACACTGGGATTTTCCTCACTTGCTCCTCTGTCTCCAGTCAGCTCCCAACTCAACACTTATCAGAATATACAAAGTTAAAGGCCTATGTGTAGACACCTACAAAGCTCACCAATTAGCTTGAAATATAACCCTATAATACATAATCCCCATACCCACCTTCCCCTTCACTTTCTCCCAACCTGTTTAATAAAAGGATAATGCCTACAACCATAGTTGATGCTCTAGGCATGTTATCTCGTTAATTGTGATTAACGTCTCAACGACATAACAGTTATTACGCTTTGAGCTTCAGTATTTATTGACTTAGACCAAAGTAACTATTTCTAAAGAAAACAGACAGTTGCCTAAGAATTTTAACAGACACAAAGAAGATGTAATACAACAGTAATTTTTGTAGCATAGCTCATTTTATTGTTTAAACAGTTTTGCATAGGAAATATATCCACTTCCAGTAATTGACTGCAGTAAAAACATCTGCTAGCAGTATAGGTTGGATATAACAGTAACAATCACCAAAAATGTTGAGCCTTATTTACACTGATTTTAATCTTGTGGCAATTTTAGCCCCTGCACCAAATGTAACCATCTCAAAGGCATTGCCTACTGCTTTAAAGTTCTAAAATAAAAAAAATAATAAAAAAAAGAAGGGATATCAAGGCCTTCGCTATACAGTTCACGACACATACCTGTGGTTCCTAAACTGTCAAATAAAAAGATAGAAACAAAAAGGTTTCAAAAGTCCTCTAAAACCTACATTCAATACATACATAAACCTTTGCACACACCTGCTGTGTAACTACAAGTCACTACTGGAGACTGTATTGTTTAGTTGGTGGTGTTGTAGTAGTTGTGTTTTTTAATTCACCTTGAAGTGATTCGCCATAGTAATAATGTGTGTGCAGAGGGAGTAAAAGTGCCACAAGACCCATAAGAAGTCAACCAGTTGGCAAGCATTTTCAAATGTCATTAGTTAACATAATGGAGCAATTGACAATCCAAAGAAACACAATGTCCAAACGACGTGTACACATAGCTTTTCCCCCTCAAAGAGCAAGCATGAGATGGGCGTACCCAGCTGACCTTCAAGTGAATGAAGCACAAAAAACCCTCTTGCAAAGACACATCTCAAACCAAAAACAAACCAACAAACAAAACTAAAAATTCAAAAAGATTTGAGAGAACACGCCAAGGCGCCCCACACATATCGCTTCGTTTTAAGTTGTTTAACTTTTTTTTAAATCAGATTTATTGACAATGGACACTCCACTGAGACGGTGAGCTTGAACAGGCACTGAATTATTCATATATTTAGTTAAGTGATTAGTAATACAGAAAATGCTGGTTTTTATGTTTCCTGCTTACAACAACAACCTGATGTTAATAATCAATACATGGAACACATCTATTGCTCACGTAAAACCACACCTCCTGAAAGCACTTTTGTCCATTCATCTGTCCTCTTAATCCCTAGAGCACTGAACATGAAGTAAGTAGAACTACACAGATATTGCATGATTGCCACTGGTCTTTCTTGCATAAGGTACTAATTGAACGGTTGACCATGGATAGCCTACAACAATCATTACTGAATATTGAATAATACTCATCTCTGTCATGCCTTTCTCATCTGTGGGCCTACATGTCATTCTGTGAAAACGGTTTAACCCTTGTGCATGATGTCCATAGATGATCAAATCAAATTAGCCCTTTGAAAATAAACATTATGCAATGTATGCAACACAAAACCTGCCAATACCTGTCTACTTATTAAATATCTACCATGAGTGGGACACTGATATAAAAGGTATTTTCATCCATATCGGGTGAACTGTTAAGAAATTACAGGACCTTTTTGTACATAGTCCCCCCATTTTAGGGGACCAAAAGTATTGGGACAAATTCACTTATGTGTATTAAAGTAGTACAAACTTAAGTATTTAGTCCCATATTCATGGTAAGTAATGTATTGCGTAATTTTGTTGTCACTTTTATTGTAAATAATAATAGAATATGTCTCCAAACACTTTACAGCATCCTGAAGGAGTTGTGAATATTGGTGATTGAGAAAGTTACAGACGCACAAATATCATACCCCCCCAAAAATGCTAACCTCCCCTGTTATTGTAATGGTGAGAGGTTAGCGTGTCTTGGGGGTATGATATTTGTGTGTCTGTAACTTATTATCGGTAATCATGGTAGCATCCCCATTAATGTAGTCTTTAGAAATATATTCTATTCTTATTTACAATAAAAGTGACACAATACATTATTTATCATTAATTTCTATTGGGCACAAAATAATCTGAAACACAACCAAAACAAACAGAAAATTCATTCAACAAGTTCGTAGTCACAAACTTGATTGCATGTTATGAACATGGAACCAAATACTTAACTTTTTACTACGCTAATACACATAAGTGCATTTCTCCCAATACTTTTGTTCCCCTAAAATTGGGGGACTGTGTACAAAAAGTGGTGTAATTTCTAGACGGTTAACCCAATATGAATGAAAATACCTTTAAATTAAAGCTGACAGTCTGTACTTAAACTTCATAGTCATTGTACCATTTCAAAGTCTTTGAGTACAGAGTCAAAACAACAATAATGTGTCACTGTCCTAATACTTTTGGAGCTCACAGTAGATGAAATTATGAAAAGTGCAAAAATCTGTGATGCCTGGGGGGCCACAAAGGACTTACTTCACCCAATTCTGACAGCGGAACTACTTGCTTGATGTTACATACACATGCCTGTTCCAAATCCAAACCCATCATGGACACTTCAAAACTTTGTCAAATGCTAGTGCCAAATTTCTCATGGATTGTTGCATCATCCTGTAATTATGATTTTTCTAAAGCAGGACTTTCGTGGGATCGACATAACACACTTGATATTAACACAGTAGAACAATCTATGATGACACTTCAAATGTTACCCTGGTATTCACTGGTGGTAGGCTCAAACCAGGTGCCTTTATTGTGAACTGACATGGATACATATCCCCTACGGTAGAACCCAATCAACCCCCCCCCCCCCCCCCCTCTCTCTCTGTCATGGATTCACAACCACATAATCACATCACACATTCTATTATGGCCAAAACTAACAAAAACAAGAATTTCAAATATTACTGAAATGTTTCCAAAATGGAAAGTTTATTTATTTTTATTTTATGGTTCTGTATAGGATACTTTACCTTAATACAGGAATATTAAAAAGTTATAAAATCCTTTAATTTTGGATTATTTGGGGAGAGCTGGAGACTAAATTAAGCCCAGCCTTGTTTTTTCCCCTCCTAAAATGGAATTGGACTCATATAATACCCAAGATGTTTGAAAACAATTACAAACAAGGGTGTCAAAGAAAAAGCGTGAAAAAGATTACAGTGTACAAACTCCTGTCTATAAGGCAGGTTTCTCTATAGAAAGACCCTCATCTTCGCTCGATGTGTCGTGTCACCCTCTCTATCCCTCGTGCATTCTCTCTTACAAGCAAGCACGCGCACACACACACACACACACACACACACACACACACACACACACACACACACACACACACACACACACACACACACTCACAAACACACATTACTCGCAAGCTGCCAAAAGCAGATTTTAACCCCAAAGAACTACTGCTATCGACGCCACCACTGCATTCACCTTTATATACACCCAGTCTTCTACCCAAAATATCAACATCAAGTCTGACACGTTTTTATCACATGTGACTAAGGGAAAATGCCCTTCAGTGGGGTCTCCAATGGCCAGAGGCTGCAAAGCACTTGTGTTGTTGTTTTTTCACACAAAAAAAGCAGAACAGTGCACATAGAACGGGGTGGTTTTTGTTTTGTTTTTTTCTTCCCAAAATCAGAATAAGTATCTTGGTGAAGGAGGAGAGAATAAGCTTGACTTGAGTTTAGGAGGTTTTATACACTTTCCGGCCCCTCAAAGAGTGTTGCGTATACAGTACAGTACCTTTCTTCGAATTAAGCAGGTAAGAATGTTCACAATTGTTGGGATAGAGTACAACAGGTAACATCATTGTGGATAGTGTCTATTTGAGTTATAAAAGTCGGGGTTTTTTTGTATTACAAAGTGGGAGAGTTGTGATTGGAATTTGTAATGCCCTGTAAAGCCTGAGATTTTGTTTTTGTTCACATATGTAATATATTTTTTAGTTTGTTATAGATTTGACGTAACACACTTGGGGAAGACGGTAACCTATGTGCTAGTGTATGCAAGTTCTCTATTGTTGTTCAACTTCTCCGGGCCCTACAGAGTACAACGAAAATAGCAGATGTCCTTCCTCTGTAGTCCATAGCTTATTACATGATAATATCCCTGGGGTGTATACAGATATAGTGCATATATGTTGACTAATACTTTCTTTAGACTGATTTGACCGGTTTCACGCGCATTTGTCGGTTTGTTGATTGTACCGCATGTGTATCAGGTCACTTCATATATACTGTATATTTAAGGCATCTACTTGGGAATTGCATATAGTGACTGATAATAGAATGGCACCGTGTTATGTTCAGGGTTAATGCTTATATAGCTTCCTGCTATTTTTTTTTTTTACAATTGCAGTATGATTTCAGTTTGCAATTGTGGGTCTGATTAAGGTTAGCGTGTTCCTCTCCTGAATTTTTAATTATTTTTATGATGGTCCCACAAGTCAAGCCGTCTCTCCTGTGAAAATGAGCTTAGTCAATGTCACATGCTAGCACCCCAGGTGGGAAGTTGAATGCAAAGAGTCAAGTTTGTCACAGTAGACAGATCAGTGACTTTGCAGCCATACGAGATCAACGGGTGCATTCTTTACAGACTAACAGTAAGCTTAGAAAAATGGCCCCCTCCCTCCCCCAAGAAATAAAAACAAATTGAAACATGTCTCTCCATCTGTCAATACACTACAATAAGACCTTGTCATTCACTGCATAGAAAGCAGTCCCTACTTTGGTCAATTAAAAAAGGAAAACAACAACAACAACAACGATATCAACAAAATAAATGCATTACAATATTGTCTATCTCCAAACTAGCCTCTAATAATTGGCGTATCTATAAGCACTACCTACATAGGCAAAACTTGGTATTGCATAATTTTCATAAATCTGAATTCTTCTCTCCTTAATAGTAACTGGAAGATGAAAAACAAAAAACGAAACGATAAAAATGATAAAACAAAAATGAAAGGTTATTCGAAAACCACCGAAAACACTGAAAAATAATGCTGGTGATTATAGACTTTAGAACGGCGACTATACTTGATATGCACCGTAACTGTGAGATAAAGTAGTAAATGAAAGTAAAAAATCAACAATGTCACAATTTTCATTCAGAGTACAAAAAAAAAGTATTATCATAAATTGTTTAGTTTCTTTTCTATAATGGTAATAAATGCCGCAAAAAAACAAGTGTAGTGATGTCTTTATATTCAAAGGCAAGGCACGTAATGTGGACTATATGTCATCGTGCAAATGAAGAGTATTGGAGAGATTTGTCATATAAATATATCTGGACTTGGAGAGAGGTCAAGTCAATAAACCTGCCTTGCACAATTCTAGATTTCAGGGAATGCCACCACTGTATCTGGGATTTTTAGTGTTCAAGCGGCAAAATGTGCAACCCACTGCAACCTTGCAGGTTCGAGGTTGCACAAAAAGTGTCAATTTTTCGACATACACATACATTTTAGTGAATGACTTTAACAGCCTGCATTCGTTTTTTTTTCTTCGTCAAGTCATATTGTAAACACAAGCTTCATAAGCTAATGGCCAAATGAATATGTTCTTGATTTCGAATGGCATTTTATACACTATGTGTGTTTAATTTTTTTACTTTCTGTTTGTTTTTTTTCCCACAATAAATTAAAATCTCCCCATGAGACTGAGTAGGGCTCAATAGAAGTGCTGGTTTGTTCATATTCAGTTCTGCACAGGTAGCTTAATGCGCACCTTCAAGCACATCTCTGCATTTCAGGCTTAGTATTTTTTTCTTTCCATATTGAGACACAAAGAAATGCGACTGAAATCAACTCAAATGTTTTTTTAAACATTTCACGTTTATGTATTTAAACCAAAAAACGTATATTTATCCCCCTTCCTTTAGAGTCTTAGGGCTGACAGACTGATAGCTTCCCTTCAAAAATTCAATTGCACTTGCCTCTTTCGAGTTTTCAAGATAATTTTTTTAAATCCTAAAAAAGAAACTTTTTCTAAAGGAGATACGAATTCTTTCAAAAAAAGGGGTCAAATCTCTAACCTAAAAATAGTGTTTTAGTCTTCTTTTTTTTACCATAGTAAGAGTTAGGAGTACTCTTAGGAGTATAACTAACTTTTAAGTAGATAGCAGTACAGAATCAACAGGATAATGAGTAAAAAAAAATATATATCACAGTAAACTGAAATCTAAGGGAAAAAACACTCTGAATTCACAATTTGTTCCTATGGTTACACAGTGAATAGTATGACATAGAAGGGGTAAAGGTCAAAGTTGAATAACTTACAGTCGGGTACGTCTACTACCAGCCAGTCTTTGTGTGTTTCAGACCACTTCCCCTGTTCGTAAATCAAGGTTAGAAACTCCCAACATCAAAATGAAGAAGAACACCACTATTAGACTAAGAGTTGTCATGCAAAACATTAAGGCATCTTAAGTTTTTTTGTACAGGATACATCACAGTATTTTGAATAGAAAGGCTCTTCTCACACAATGACTGACTGGCATGGCGAAGGGTTAGCTAGAGTGGACCGGATCAGCTCCAAACCTACTCGAGTCTTCTTGGCCAATGTCCCGAAGGAGGAGGGGATTGGGGGTGGGGGGTGGGGAGAGAGTGGGGAGGGAGGGAGGGTGTAAGCACCATTGTTTTAAGTGCTGCTTGCTGGTTAGTTCCCCCGTAGCCGACACTTCTTGCCCCTTGAGCGGTCTTCAGTTCTCTGCCTCTGTGTGGAGGAGGGGGGGTTCACCAATGATGTTTATGCTGTAGTTCTGGTGGACATTTGTTGGCAGAATCTGAGTCCCGTTCGTGACTTGGAATGGAACTAAGCTCGCCCAGGTACCAGGACTGTGGAAACACAACAGAGAGAGGAGGAGAGAACGGAAGAGGGTTTTGAGTCACCTGCATTGAGCAATGGAAGCATTTGGACACTTTGGAAAGCATGAGTAAAGATAAGATAAGAGCAGAACAATCAGATTTTCTACACACACACAATCATTAAATACTCTGCAGCATTACATTACACTGTAACACGACATCACTATAAAATGAACAGTTAACACTTTAGAGGGATAGTCAGCTGAGAAAAACAGTCAACTGAGGACAAAACACAAAAGGATTTATTCATAATGTCAAATCTACAGTAAATTAACCAATTATTTTGTTAGTCAGAAAACACACTTCTGTGTATATAGCATTTATGTCTTGTTAGGATGTGTCATTACTATGCAGCGTCAATCAATCAAATGTCTACGAATCCATCAATCAAATTCTATGGCAGTGTTTTATGAACAATTTTTTTTTTAAACGGCTCCCACAGTAGTTTCATCCCTCTCATCCAATCATGTTGCTTTATCCAGGAAGAGTTTGACGTAAAGGTCTTATGTCTAGTCTAATCAGTCTATGGCTCGAAGGAGGACACAGTCAAACAAAGCGCTTCCAGTGTATTCCACCGATTCCTCTGAGGAGGATGTCAAGCGAGGATCACACCTAATCCCATATTGACAGACCCTCTCCATGTTGATCAATGGTGCTACGGAAGGGGGTTGGGATCTTTACAAATCCTCCCCATCCCCATTCAACGCACGCTAATGCAACACAACACAGCGATTGTTCACCGGAGGCGCAAACCGAAAGTGCAGCCTGCTTGCGAAACACAAACAATGTGTTGTTGTTCTCAAGGGGCTCAATGATACGTACATGTCGAATAATGAATGAATTACCCCCCCACTGCTGCTACGTCTGAAATACCTGTCTTGTCTTGCACAATTGCTGCATTATAGGCCAACACTGTATACAGGGCCTGATATATAGACACTAACTAGAATCTTGTTTTTCAGGGGGGTGGGGGGGTATGTTTGAAAGGTTATGTAGGTTAACTAAGTCCCTCCACTGCCCCATGCAGGTGTAAGGCTTCCTCAATAAATATGGAGAAGAAAGTATATTCCTACCTAACGAGGGAAAAGGAGAGGAGTGGGGACTGGATATGGTGGAACACAGACATCATTTTCCCTGAGGCTGTCCCACCTGACAGGACTGCGTCTGTGTCCATGAATGGTGTCTAATGATCTGGTCTGCATTTTATACAAAACCCTGGGAAACCCTCAGCTAAAAACAATGGGAACCACATATTCAATACGTTGCTAAGAGGATCATAGAAAATAAAACAAGAGAGAGAGAAAGGCAGAGATAAGAGAAATAACATTTGACAACTAAATTTGATAAAGAGGAAAACATTGGAATCTTGTACAGTCAGTTCCAGTCCTATAAAGGGTTAAAACACCAGAGATGATCTACACAAACTATTTGGGCAGGGCTTTTCTCTCCTCCTCCATCCTCATTTCTCCTTGACCCCCCCCCCCACTCCCTTCATCATTCTCGCTCCTCCTACCAGCCCCCTTACCCTCTCTCTCTTTTTTCTCCCTCCCTGTCTTTGCCTAACTCTCTCTGTCTCTCTCTCTGTCTCCCTCTCTCGCTGGCATGCCAAAAATCATCTGACAGGAAATGAGAGATTACGTTTTTCCTACCTTGCTGAACAAAGAGAGCTCAGAGCAGGCTGGTTCCCTGCAGTATTCTGTCCTTCCCTCGTCTCTCTAATACACACACACACACACACACACACACACACACACACACACACACACACACACACACACACACACACACACACACACACACACAAACACCCTCTCTCTCCCACTCTGTGTCCTACTCTAAAGGCCTTCTCAGGTGAGGACAGCGTAGACACAGTAAAGGTAAACAGTGTTCATTACGCAGTCCATCACACTGTCAATCTCATATTACCACATATAGAATTTCGCCAAATGATTCATTGTTTACAAGAAAAGATGATGTCTTTGCTTGAGTTAGGGATTTCATTCATTTAGCCTTTACACTGAAGTGCAAGTCTGTATCTCAAATGGTACCGTATTCCCTATTTATTTGACTACTTTGAACAAAGGCCTAAAGTGCACTACATATGGACGCAGCCCAAGTTCACTTCCCCTACACAGGCGTGCAGGTGGCTTCAGACGAGGGCACTCACTAACACTAATGAGAGAAACAACTTTCCTCATGGATTCCTGCTGCGTAATCTATCCCCGATGGCCTCCTCTAGCCCCATCTTAGAGCTCCACGGAACCAAATCACACTCATTCTCCTCCTCACAAGCGGAGCTCCAGCGGGCTTCTTTCAAGGATTAAGCCCAACCAAATTAGATTATCTAAATGGCATCTTAATGGATCGCTGACCCATTTCCTGCCGAATGGCAACATGCAAGTCTGGGAGTGTTTGAATTTGGGTCCTAGTGTGGAGTGGTTCGTTCATCAGACAAAGGATGATACAAACCCACCTCATCTTAATGAAATGTCGTTTAAACAGCACATCCAACTTCTCGATCCTATGAACAAGCCTTTGCTAGTGAAATGATGGAATGCTTAATCTCTCTCTGAGATTCAGATTACTCAACGCGTGCAGAGAAAGACAAGTGTAAGCAAGAGAAAATCAACAACCACAATCTCAATACACAATGTCTCAGTACAGTCCATGAGCGATGCACCAGGTTATTCAGATTGTCAATACTTTGCTGATAAAAATACGGAATTCCTCATCTACCCCCCGAGATTCCGATTACCAAGACATGACTCGGTCTGAGGAGTAAGCAACGTGTGGTTAGTTAGAAAGTTACAGATAAAATGAAGATGACACGAAAGATAGCATCAACTATCATTTCAGGGTCAGGGACAATATAATGCCAAGGTTCCTACTATCAACTAAAGTGTTCTACAGTTGCAGTTAGCAATCTACACTGGCACTCTTCAGCAAACATTTGAATTCAGTTCCTATCGTACAGATACTCAAGCTCACCCAGCTAGTTCTGATTTGTTTCTGGAAAATCTTCAGAAGACAATGAACTTGTCTGAGCTGTCCTCTCTTGCAGTCTTTATCTTTCAAGAGGCAGCACTGATGATTTCATGAACTATCTTACTGAAAATATGGAAACCATCTAAAAACACACTTCAATTGCACTCAGAAACCCACTTATAGGAGACTCATGAGTTGGGAATTCCATGACAGAAGACATTGATTTAAATACCTGCTTAACTTTGAGTTGTATTAAAAGTCTGAAAGACAAATAATACGGTTCCAAATGCAAAATATAAAAACCGTATACCGTAAGGAATCTGAATTGCGGTATCCTGACGTGCTCGTAAATCAATGAATCAAGTCTGACTAGAAATGGGTTATTCTTTCACTGCACCGCTCATCGCTCCTAAAGGCTTGTACTGTACGATCAGGGAGGACCAGAAGTCCAGTCTCTGTTAGTCATGTCTAAGCAGAGAGAGAGAAAGAGATAGAGGGAGAGAGAGGGCAAAGAGAGAGAGAAAAGAGAGAGAGAGAAGTGAGAGAAGCAAGAGAGAGGGCAAAGAGAGAGAGAGAGAGAGAGAGAGAGATAGAGGGAGAGAGGCCTCCTTGAAGCTCAGGAATATATTTCCTCTTACCTCTGCTGGTCTATTAGGAGGCCTAGAGAAGGGGCTCTCAGAAAACCCTTTAACCTCAGAGAGGGCAGAGTAGGCCAGTGGAGGTTTGAAGAGAACAGCACATATACATGCACCCCATCGATTCCCTCTATCCTATTATGTATACAGCTGTGTTCTACCATTTTAGAACAAGGAGAAACAAGGGAAACTAATCAGGAAATGCTTCTACACCCGCATTGCTTGCTGTTTGGGGTTTTAAGCTGGGTTTATGTACAACTGATGTAAGAATGGCTTTATAAATACATTTATTGATTTATTTATTTATTGATTGACTGAGCTAGTTTCTCTGACAGACAAGGCCCTGTTGAAATAGAAGTTAACATGTTTTCAAAGAGAGGGAGACAGAAAGAGAGAGTGAGAAAGCGAGAGAGAGCGAGAGAGAGAGAGAGAGAGAAAGAGAGATAGAGAGAGAGAGAGAGAGAGAGAAAGAGAGAAAGAGAGAGAGAGAGAGAGAGAGAAAGAGAGAAAGAGAGAGAGAGCGAGAGAAAGAGAGGGAGAGAGCGAGGGAAAGAGAGAGAGAGAGAGAAAGAGAGAGAGCGAGAGAAAGAGAGGGAGACAGAAAGAGAGAGTGAGAAAGAGAGAGAGAGAGAGAGAAAGAGAGAGAGCGAGAGAAAGAGAGAGAGAGAGAGAAAGAGAGAGAGCGAGAGAAAGAGAGGGAGACAGAAAGAGAGAGAGAGAAAGAGAGAGAGCGAGAGAAAGAGAGAGAGAGCGAGAGAAAGAGAGAGAGCATTGACGGAGGTACGTGTCTCTTTAAGTAGGCGGAGTGGGGTTATAGGACAAAGCCGGAGAGGCAGAAATGTTCATATACTGTAGCTAAAACTTTGACCTGTAATGACATGTCTATGCATTGGCATTGTTAAGTCTTTCCATAGAATGGTTTTACAGTAGCTGCCACAATTACATCCAAATGATGAAAACAAAAAATATCCTTCTTTTGACTACGCTGCAGCAGTAGATGTAAATTAGAAACTACACTGAGTGTACAAAACATTAAGAATACCTGGTCTTTCTATGACATAGACTGACCAGGTGAATTCAGGTGAAAGTTATAATCCCTTATTGATGTCACCTGTTAAATCCACTTCAATCAG